>NW_028120681.1:0-221087 GCF_965178545.1 Coloeus monedula | reverse complement strand
ATACAGGATCACAGAAGGAAAAGCTCTGTTGAATGAAGCTGCTGCCACACTGGCCCTCTTTGCCTGTCAAACACATTCAGCTGCTCTTGCACTGCCCTGTGAAAACCCCCCATAAAATACAAGTGAAAATCCCTCAGCACCTGTGATAAAGCACAGCTGGGCTCTGCTCAGGGCATTTCAAACTACCGGAGGTATTTGTGACCTCCCCTTGCCAAGGCAACACCTCAGGAAAACCAAAAGTTTCTTTTCATGGACTCACAGGATGGGTTGGGTTGGAAGGGACCTTAAAGCTCATCTTGTTCCAACTCTCACCACACTCAGGACACATTCCACTAGACCACTTTGCTCCAAGCCCCATCCAAGCTGGCCTTGAACACTTCCAAGGCGGCGACAATCACAGCTTCTCTAGAACCTGTTTTGTTCCTCCCAGATCTAAAATCATACCAAACTTACCAGCCTCAGAGGTAGATTTCTATTAAATGTCTACATTTTTCTAGGACAGGAATCCAGCAAACATTGTTTGCATCTGACTTTGCAAAATGAACATCAGCTGCTGCCCACTTTTCTTATTTTTCCCCATTTGGTGGAACATTTTCATTCTGTTGTTGTTTGGAGCAGTATTTTAATATACCTGGCTGAGGCTGCTTAAAATAGCACAGCAAGATACCGGGGTGTGAGGGGTGGAAAACTGAGCTCTTGCACATCTGGTGTTTCTATTGTTGGAAGTCTTAAATCCCACCTCTCTGGTGGGACGAAATAGGTGGCACTAATCCAATTTCTAAAGTACCATGCATCACGCTGATGCGATTTTAAGACTAAAAAACAAAACAAAACAAAAAAGCCAATTTAAACAAAACCCTCTGCTCCTTTCCATTTTCTCTGTTCCACAATTTATGACAGAAGACAGGAGAGAAAGATTGTTTTGGGAACAATGTTTTCAGGACTCTAAAAAGAACATAAAAACTGCTCTGCCACACTCTCAGCTGTTACAGCCCCAAAAAGCACTGGCTGGCTCTCTTTGCTCACAGAGCCACAACTGTGGTGGGATTTCTACCCCAGGTACCAACCTAGTGACCACACCATGGGACAGTCATTTCTTGGTTTTCTCCTGGGAATAGCTACAGCACTTCCGTGTTGCAAGGCAAACTTGAGCCTCTTTTAATGAAACTGGACATGTGAAATGAGGTACACAAAGCCAAAGGCCAGCTGAACCTGTGATCTCTGAATGGGTCTTCACATTCTTCCCAGGAAGATGAATGGGAATCACTCTTTTGCCAGGGAAGCTGCATCAGCTGGGAATTTGCTTTAGAAAATGTGCTTTCTGCTCCTCTCAGAGCCAAAATTCCTACACATTTCTTCTAAGTCCTTCTTAGAGAAGGACCATGTTAAACTAAGTGACAGTGAAGCAAAATGACAATCCAGGAATAAATTTTCCTGCACATTATCCTTCATCCACGTGGGTGGTTTCTCACTGGCACACAGGGGTGAGGAAGGAACCCAAATGCATCACTGTACATAAAGTCACACGTGCTGAGGGGTGAACAAATCTCAGAGATACTGGAAACCTCCTCTGAAGACCCAATTCAGGGAAAGCCTGAGCTGCTTTGTGTTTCTGGGGGTGAAGAAGTTCAGGATCTTCCACAGATGCTCCGAGGCAGTAGGATTGTGCCTGAATCTCGCTCTGGAAATGCCAGTGGCTCAGCTGAGAGCTGTGGCAATGATTGACATTGCATTGAGAAGGGCCACAGTCCTGCAAGGCTCTTTCATCAGGAGCAAAGAGCGGCCTGGAGGGTGGGGAATGCTGGATCTGTAGCACCGAGTGCTCATCCTTCACCTTCATGTGGAGCTACCCCCAAAGCCGCCATGTAGCACTTTTTCTATTGCCCCTCTTGTGTATATTCTGGAGCAGCTGTTCCATGTGGCTTTTTATGGTGATCCTGTGGGAAGCAGCCATTCGCCTGCTGTGATATCCTCACAACTAAGACGAACTCCTCATTCCTTTTGGTTTTATTTGGGTTTTTTTATCTGTTTGTTTGATTGGTTTGTGTGGGTTTGTTTGTTTGGGTTTTTGTCTTTTTTGGTTGGAGTTTTTTGTTTGCTTTTTTATAAATGTCTGGTGAAGCTGGCACAGCCAAAGTCAAGAAAATGTAAACCAGGTTCGACTTTCCAGAAATTACTTTGGACTGGGTTTAGCTGCATCCCCCAGGCTCAGGATTATCAAGATATTTGCAGGTTTTGCTCTGCGCCATCAGCCTGCTCAGATTCTGCTCGGTGTTTCACAAATGGAGAAGACAATGGATGCTGTGCCAAGCTTCCTTTCAAACAGCAAAACCTGGGTCAGCATGAGAGAAAAGAAGAAGAAAAAAAGAAAATATTCATCAGTTAGAACAGAGCCAGTGTCCCACCATCTGCCCCTCCACTCTTCCTAATATTGTCTATTTCGAGACAAGCCTGGGTCTAAAGCTTCCCTCTCTCAGCTCCTGGTGCTATTTGCTACCTTGCAGCTTTGATTTCTGCTGATCTAAGTCCCTGCTGTCCATGTGGGGTTGAGAATGTTCAGCCTGGAGAACAGAAGGCCCTGGAGAGGCTTTGCTGTGGCCATGCAGGACTCGAAGGGTCCCATAGGAAAGATGGGGACAGTGTTCAATAGGGCCAGTGGCAAGAGGAGAAGCGGGGATGGCTTTTAACTGCAGGAGGTTGATTTAGGTTGGCTCTAAGGAAGCTGCTTTTTCACACTGAGAGTGCTGAGGCACTGGCCCAGGCTGTGCACAGAGGATGTGGATGCCCCATCCCTGCCAACACCCAAGGCCAGGTGGGAACAGGACTCTGAGCAAGGTGCTCTGGTAGAAGATTGCTCAAGTTGGAACAAGACGATCTTTAGCGTCCCTTCCAAGCCAGACCACTCAGGGATTCCATCATTCTGTGATGCCCGTTGTCCACTGCACGGTGACCCTGGACTCCTGTGAATTGTGACGTCACGGTCTGCATTCACACTGGAGCTCCCAGCATCCAGCAAAGAGGACAACACAAGCATTGGCCCTTGTGCCTACACACCCGTCACCCTGCTTGGCCCCTGCTCCGCTACTCCCGAGTGTTCCCAAAGGTCTCTTGTGCCTGGATTTTGCCGTTCATCCCTGCCAGATGCTCACATTTGTCCTGAGGAAGGTAAGGTGCCATTCCATGGAAATGGACACCACCTAAGTGCCTCTGTGGGGATGCTGTGGGACAGGGATCCCACTCCGAGGTTTTGCTACATCTGCAGGTTTCCAGAGACGAAGAGAAAGAGATGGAGGTGGATCTAAAGATTGATACAGAGGAGGAGATGGAAGTGGAGGGAGGAGAGACCGGAGAGGAAGAGATGGAGGTGGACGTGAAGGAAGAGATGGAGGAAGAGATGGAGGTGGATGCAAAGGAGGAGATGGAGGAAGAGATGGAGGTGGACGTGAAGGAAGAGATGGAGGAAGAGATGGAGGTGGAAATGGAAGAATACAGTGAGGACATGGATGTGGACGGAAAAGACGAGGAGGAGGACATGGTCCTGGGATGAGGACGGACTCCAGCAGTAGGACAGGTATGTGCTCCCCACAGGCAGAGTGGGTGCCCTGCTGCCAGGCTGGGGCTGGGCTGGGTGCCCCGCTGAGGGACACGGTGCCCCGTGGGCTGGATTCTGGCAGCACAAGCAGCATCCCCAGCCTGTCCTGCCCTTGCTTTGGCTCACACAAGCCCCATGCCAGTGCCTGGGGCCTGACCCCCAGCCCCAGCCAGGCTCAGCGCTGGCAGCAGAGTCCCGCTCTGCCAGTGTGTCCCAGGCTGGGGGCACATGGAACAGCCCTCTGTGCCTGACTGCAATGACTCTGTCACTTGCTTTTTCTTCCAGGACTGATGGAGATCCAGGCCAGAGACGGCACCCTGCTGTAGATACGTTTTAGCGTTTCTTATTGTCTTCTGTAAATACGTTTAATATAGTATCGATAGCTATGTTCTTGTAAATACGTTCTATAGATCGTTGTTGTTACAAAGGTTCTTACAATGTAAATATGTTCTGTAGTTCGTTTTTGTTGCTGCTCTTAGATAAATAAAGGACCTTTGTTTTTCATACCTCAGTTCTCTTGGCATTTTCTTTGGGCACAAGCCTCCATGGACCAAGACTTCCTTTGGAAACCCCCTCTGTCACCAGACTCTGGTACAAGCATAACACGAATTGATCCTCGTAGTTAAAGGCGTGACATTAATTGGCACAAATTTGTCCCTTAAGACTTTCTAGCACAGTAAATGTCAGTGCTCATAATCCCCAATTCCTAATGAAAGCTTTCAGTCTCCTCACCTGCCACGGCACCGCAGGGATCCACGGCAGGAGCGGGATAACTCCGGGATAAGGGGAATCTGCTCCCACTCCAGGGCTGTGCCAGGGAAGGAGGGGAATTTTTTAGTGCCTTCATTGCACACAAAAACCAAACCCAGCACCACCGAGCTGGACTTTCGTGAGCCGCAAAACAAAGCGGCCCCTGGCCTTTGGCGGAACACAACCTCACCGAGTCACGGAGCCAGAGGATGACACTTGGGAATGATCCTGGCTGCCTGCAGGCAAATCAGATGAGGGAGCCACAGGAGCTGTGGGGTTTCCTGCTCTTCCTGCAACGCCATCGGGCCAGACCAGGAGACCTTTCCTGGAACAGATCTTCCCTGTAAAGGGAGCTACACCAAAGCTCAAGCCCTCATTTAGAGACCCTTGGAAAAGCAAAGGTGAGAGGGGATTACCTGGAGCCCCAGGGGACCGAGGCGAAGGCGATGAAGAAGCAGACAGCAAAGTGCTTCCACTGCTTCTCACTCCAGCAAAGGGAACATCCCTGGAATTTCATGGCCGGCGTCGCTCCCAAACCCCACAGGTGAACCCACACGTACTCCAGGACTGATCTCCTTCAAACTTCCAGCAGCACAGACTCACCGGGAGGAACTGCGATCCAAGGACACACATCAGCAACCGTCTTCCCGCTTGCCCCTCTCTCCACATTTTCCCTTTCCAGTGGGATGCAGGTGCCACCCCCCAGAGGCAGGAAAACTGCCTTGCAATCCGCTACAAAACCTGCCTGGAAAGCCCAGGATGCCCGGAGCCAGCAGCCGTTTCTCCTGGAGCTCCTGCTGACAGGCATTTGAAGCCTGCTGTGCCTCACAGCTGCTTTTCTGCCAAGGGCATTCCCATCTTTTCTTTTTTAGCCCAAAGAAAGGTTTGCAAAGCTGAGTTTTGTGAGAAGCGCTTCATATTTGGATCATTCTTAACTTGGAGTTTCCCTTGGCACCAAAATCAGGGGCTCACCTTTTGCTTGGAGCTTGGCTGAAGTCCTCAGCAATGCCAGGGAATGTGGCCATTGGAGGCTTTGGGCAGATTTGGCTCATCTGCCTTTTTAGGCCTTGTTTCTTTCTCTCAGCCTTCCCACTGGATTGTGGCCTCCGAGGAATACGTAAAATCCCATTCCATTCCTATTCTTTCGGACAATTTTTTGTACCGTCCCTGTACAAAACGAGGCCCCCTGTTCGGATGCTTTTCCCCACCGTTCCCCGGCACTTTCATCTGCCGGTGCATTCCCTGCGTTGCTTGGGCTCTTCCCAGCTCTCTGAGCTCCTTCACAAGGCAGCAGATCGATTTGGCCCAGGAACTAAACCCTCCCGAGGAATTGTCTGATGCCATCTCCGCATTTGACACCTGATCCTTGTGCTCAAAGGATCCCTCTTTCTTCCCTTCAGCCAATTCCAAGGCTCGCTGCCCCCAGCTGCGATCAGGCCCCAGCCTGATCCCTGCAGTCTTCCCTGCCGGGATCCTGCTCAGGAATCCCTGGGCTACAAATGTAAGAATTCATTCTTCCCACCCCTGCCCAGTTCCAAAGGATTTGGTGTCTGCCTTACCCGGCTGGAGCCTGCTTCCAACTCTGTTCTTGCTGCTTCTGCTGCTTTCCAGTTCCCAGGAATTCCACCGACGGAGCGACAGCGTTTTCCAGCTCCGCCAGGATTCCCTCTGCTGCGTTTGGGTGCTGGAAGGATATCAAAACCAGGCTCTCTGGGGCTTTACTATCAGGAAATTACATCCCCGGATTTGTTCATTTCCAAATATTATCTCTTCCCAACAAAGCACTGGGCATCCAAGGAATACAGAAAGTGATGGGCTGACCACTGCTTACTCCTCTTGAATGTCAGAGCTTGGAAAAAAAGGGCACTTGAGGCTTCTCCTGGTGCTGCCCGTGAGGTGTATTTTACTTGAGAGCCCCTTCCCGTGTCTTTCCCTGTATCCACCAAAAAATCCACCCCTTCATTCCCCAGCTGCTTGCTTCCTCCCTCTTTTCCTGTATCCAACAGAATTTTAACAGGTCAATAGTCCCCTCTGGAAGAGCACCTTTCATTCCAAACCTAAGAACAAACGAATCACTTCCCGCGGTGCAGCTCTTTTAGTGACGCGGGGCAGCGGCCACACCTCCTGCAGTATCTTTATTGTACCTGTTTTACCATGCTCAGCATTTTATTCCCTTTACACCCCTCAGCCTTTCCCGTGCCGCTCTTTTTAACCAGCAGCGCTGCCCCGACGCTCCCGCGGTGCAGCTCTTTTAGTGATGCGGGGCAGCGGCCACACCTGCTGCAGTACCTTTAAAGGATTTTCGACCATTTTATTTTATACCCTTCACAGATGCGACCTTTGCCGTGACACCTTTGAAGCAGCGCCCCTGCCCCACGTGCGCCGCGGTGCAGCTCATTTTATCCTGAGGAAGTGGCTACTCCTGCTGCGGTGTTGTTGTTATTTCTCAGACCTTTCTCTATATTTTACTTCCCTCACACCTCCAGTCCTTTTACGTGCCGCACGTTTACCATCAACACCACCCCAAAGGTGCCGCGGTGCAGCTGTTTTAGTGAACCCACGCAGCGGCCACAACTGCTGCTGTACCTTTTGAGTATTTCTTAGACCATTCTCAATATTTTATTGCGCTCACACTTCCCAGCCTTTCCGTGCTGCTCTGTTTAACCAGCAGCGCTGCCCCGACGCTCCCGCGGTGCAGCTCTTTTAGTGATGTGGGGCAGCGGCTACACCTGCTGCTGTACCTTTATTGTACCTCGTTTACCATGCTCAGCATTTCATTCCCTTTACACCTCTCAGCCTTTCCCGTGCCGCTCTTTTTGACCAGCAGCGCTGCCCCGACCGTCCCGCGGTGCAGCTCTTTTAGTGATGCGGGGCAGCGGCCACACCTGCTGCAGTATCTTTATTGTACCTCTTTTACCATGCTCAGCATTTCATTCCCTTTACACCTCTCACGCTTTCCGGGCCCCTTTTTAACCAGCAGCGCTGCCCCGACGCTCCCGCGGTGCAGCTCTTTTAGTGACACGGGGCAGCAGCCACTCCTGCTGCAGTACTTTTAAAGGATTTTCGACCATTTTATTTTATACCCTTCACAGATGCGACCTTTGCCGTGACACCTTTGAAGCAGCGCCCCTGCCCCACGTGCGCCGCGGTGCAGCTCATTTTATCCTGAGGAAGTGACTACTCCTGCTGCGGTGGTGTTGTTATTTCTCAGACCTTTCTCTATATTTTATTTCCCTCACACCTCCAGGCTTTTACGTGCCGCACGTTTACCATCAACACCACCCCAAAGGTGCCGCGGTGCAGCTGTTTTAGTGAACCCACGCAGCGGCCACAACTGCTGCTGTACCTTTATTGTACCTCGTTTACCATGCTCAGCATTTTATTCCCTTTACACCCCTCAGCCTTTCCCGTGCCGCTCTTTTTAACCAGCAGCGCTGCCCAGACCGTCCCGCGGTGCAGCTCTTTTAGTGATGCGGGGCAGCGGCCACTCCTGCTGCAGTACCTTTACAATATTTCTTAGACCATTGTCAATACTTTATTGCGCTGACGTTTCCCAGCCTTTCCCGTGCCGCTCTGTTTAACCAGCAGCGCTGCCCCGACGCTCCCGCGGTGCAGCTCCCTTAGTGACACGGGGCAGGGGCCGAGAGCCCTCTAGGTGCGGCTCCTCTATAGCACTTTACCGTTTTCTATTTTATTTCATTGGCACCTCGCGCGTTGCGCCGGGCGCCTCATTCGGGGACATGCGCCGGCTCCCACAGCGCCCCGCCCGCCGCCGCTCCCCGGGGGCCTCCCCGCTGCTCTCGGGAGATCGCACACCGCACGCGGCCCAAGCCCCGTCTCGCCGACGGCACTCACCACCCGCCGCCCGCCGCCGCGTTCTCCCGCTCCCTACCGGCACGAAGCGGCGCTGCCGATGACGGAGCCGATGCGCGGCTGCCACGCCGCTCTCTCCGCGCCTCAGGGCCGGCGCCTTCGGCCGCACACGGCGGCGTCCCCGCATCCGGGCCAGCCCGCGGAGCTCCTGCCGCCGCCGCCGCCGCCCCCCGACTGAGGGGCCGCGACGCCGGCGCCCCCTTTTATACTCCGCACCCCCTTTTCCCGCCACCGCCGCGGTGGGCTCCCCCCGCCTCAAAATCGCCCAGAAGCGCCCGAGGCGGGAACGGGGCAGCCCCACCGGCGCCTCGGAGAAGCTCTTCTAGTGACAAGGAGCAGCGGCCACTCCTGCTGCAGTACCTTTATTGTACCTCGTTTACCATGCTCAGCATTTCATTCCCTTTACACCTCTCACGCTTTCCGGACCCCTTTTTAACCAGCAGCACTGCCCCGACGCTCCCGCGGTGCAGCTCTTTTAGTGATGCGGGGCAGCGGCCACACCTGCTGCTGTACCTTTATTGTACCTCTTTTACCATGCTCAGCATTTCATTCCCTTTACACCTCTCACGCTTTCCCGTGCCGCTCTTTTTAACCAGCAGCGCTGCCCCGACGCTCCCGCGGTGCAGCTCTTTTAGTGATGCGGGGCAGCGGCCACTCCTGCTGCTGTACCTTTTCAATATTTCTTAAACCATTGTCAATATTTTATTGCGCTCACACTTCCCAGCCTTTCCCATGCTGCTCTGTTTAACCAGCAGCGCTGCCCCGACGGTCCCGCGGTGCAGCTCTTTTAGTGACGCGGGGCAGCGGCCACACCTGCTGCACTACCTTTATTGTACCTCGTTTACCATGCTCAGCATTTCATTCCCTTTACACCTCTCACGCTTTCCGGACCCCTTTTTAACCAGCAGCACTGCCCCGACGCTCCCGCGGTGCAGCTCTTTTAGTGATGCGGGGCAGCGGCCACTCCTGCAGCAGTATCTTTATTGTAGTTCTTTTACCATGCTCAGCATTTCATTCCCTTTACACCTCTCACGCTTTCCGGACCCCTTTTTAACCAGCAGCGCTGCCCCGACCGTCCCGCGGTGCAGCTCTTTTAGTGATGCGGGGCAGCGGCCACTCCTGCTGCAGTACCTTTACAATATTTCTTAGACCGTTGTCAATATTTTATTGCGCTCACACTTCCCAGCCTTTCCCATGCTGCTCTGTTTAACCAGCAGCGCTGCCCCGACGCTCCCGCGGTGCAGCTCTTTTGGTGACGCGGGGCAGCGGCCACTCCTGCTGCTGTACCTTTATTGTACCTCGTTTACCATGCTCAGCATTTCATTCCCTTTACACCTCTCAGCCTTTCCCGTGCCGCTCTTTTTAACCAGCAGCGCTGCCCCGACGCTCCCGCGGTGCAGCTCTTTTAGTCACACGGGGCAGCGGCCACACCTGCTGCTGTACCTTTATTGTACCTCGTTTACAATGCTCAGCATTTTATTCCCTTTACACCTCTCAGCCTTTCCCGTGCCGCTCTTTTTAACCAGCAGCGCTGCCCCGACGCTCCCGAGGTGCAGCTCTTTTAGTGATGCGGGGCAGCGGCCACTCCTGCTGCTGTACCTTTACAGTATTTCTTAAACCATTGTCAATATTTTATTGCGCTCACACTTCCCAGCCTTTCCCTTGCTGCTCTTTTTAACCAGCAGCGCTGCCCCGACGGTCCCGCGGTGCAGCTCTTTTAGTGACGCGGAGCAGCGGCCACTCCTGCTGCTGTACCTTTATTGTACCTCGTTTACCATGCTCAGCATTTTATTCCCTTTACACCTCTCACGCTTTCCGGACCCCTTTTTAACCAGCAGCGCTGCCCCGACCGTCCCGCGGTGCAGCTCTTTTAGTGATGCGGGGCAGCGGCCACTCCTGCTGCAGTACCTTTACAATATTTCTTAGACCATTGTCAATATTTTATTGCGCTCACACTTCCCAGCCTTTCCCATACTGCTCTGTTTAACCAGCAGCGCTGCCCCGACGCTCCCGCGGTGCAGCTCTTTTAGTGATGCGGGGCAGCGGCCACTCCTGCTGCAGTACCTTTACAATATTTCTTAGACCATTTTCAATATTTTATTCCGCTCACACTTCCCAGCCTTTCCGTGCTGCTCTTTTTAACCAGCAGCGCTGCCCCGACGGTCCCGCGGTGCAGCTCTTTTAGTGATGCGGGGCAGCGGCCACTCCTGCAGCAGTATCTTTATTGTACCTCGTTTACCATGCTCAGCATTTCATTCCCTTTACACCTCTCAGCCTTTCCCGTGCCGCTCTTTTTAACCAGCAGCGCTGCCCCGACGCTCCCACGGTGCAGCTCTTTTAGTGATGCGGGGCAGCGGCCACTCCTGCTGCTGTACCTTTATTGTACCTCGTTTACCATGCTCAGCATTTCATTCCCTTTACACCTCTCACGCTTTCCGGACCCCTTTTTAACCAGCAGCGCTGCCCCGACGCTCCCGCGGTGCAGCTCTTTTAGTGACACGGGGCAGCGGCCACACCTGCTGCAGTATCTTTATTGTAGTTCTTTTACCATGCTCAGCATTTCATTCCCTTTACACCTCTCACGCTTTCCGGACTCCTTTTTAACCAGCAGCGCTGCCCCGACCGTCCCGCGGTGCAGCTCTTTTAGTGATGCGGGGCAGCGGCCACTCCTGCTGCAGTACCTTTACAATATTTCTTAGACCGTTGTCAATATTTTATTGCGCTCACACTTCCCAGCCTTTCCCATGCTGCTCTGTTTAACCAGCAGCGCTGCCCCGACGCTCCCGCGGTGCAGCTCTTTTAGTGACGCGGGGCAGCGGCCACTCCTGCTGCTGTACCTTTATTGTACCTCGTTTACCATGCTCAGCATTTCATTCCCTTTACACCTCTCAGCCTTTCCCGTGCCGCTCTTTTTAACCAGCAGCGCTGCCCCGACGCTCCCGCGGTGCAGCTCTTTTAGTGATGCGGGGCAGCGGCCACTCCTGCTGCTGTACCTTTACAGTATTTGTTAAACCATTGTCAATATTTTATTGCGCTCACACTTCCCAGCCTTTCCCATGCTGCTCTTTTTAACCAGCAGCGCTGCCCCGACGGTCCCGCGGTGCAGCTCTTTTAGTGACGCGGAGCAGCGGCCACTCCTGCTGCTGTACCTTTATTGTACCTCGTTTACCATGCTCAGCATTTTATTCCCTTTACACCTCTCACGCTTTCCGGACCCCTTTTTAACCAGCAGCGCTGCCCCGACCGTCCCGCGGTGCAGCTCTTTTAGTGATGCGGGGCAGCGGCCACTCCTGCTGCAGTACCTTTACAATATTTCTTAGACCGTTGTCAATATTTTATTGCGCTCACACTTCCCAGCCTTTCCCATGCTGCTCTGTTTAACCAGCAGCGCTGCCCCGACGGTCCCGCGGTGCAGCTCTTTTGGTGACGCGGGGCAGCGGCCACTCCTGCTGCTGTACCTTTATTGTACCTCGTTTACCATGCTCAGCATTTCATTCCCTTTACACCTCTCAGCCTTTCCCGTGCCGCTCTTTTTAACCAGCAGCGCTGCCCCGACGCTCCCGCGGTGCAGCTCTTTTAGTCACACGGGGCAGCGGCCACACCTGCTGCTGTACCTTTATTGTACCTCGTTTACAATGCTCAGCATTTTATTCCCTTTACACCTCTCAGCCTTTCCCGTGCCGCTCTTTTTAACCAGCAGCGCTGCCCCGACGCTCCCGAGGTGCAGCTCTTTTAGTGATGCGGGGCAGCGGCCACTCCTGCTGCTGTACCTTTACAGTATTTCTTAAACCATTGTCAATATTTTATTGCGCTCACACTTCCCAGCCTTTCCCTTGCTGCTCTTTTTAACCAGCAGCGCTGCCCCGACGCTCCCGCGGTGCAGCTCTTTTAGTGACGCGGAGCAGCGGCCACTCCTGCTGCTGTACCTTTATTGTACCTCGTTTACCATGCTCAGCATTTTATTCCCTTTACACCTCTCACGCTTTCCGGACCCCTTTTTAACCAGCAGCGCTGCCCCGACCGTCCCGCGGTGCAGCTCTTTTAGTGATGCGGGGCAGCGGCCACTCCTGCTGCAGTACCTTTACAATATTTCTTAGACCATTGTCAATATTTTATTGCGCTCACACTTCCCAGCCTTTCCCATACTGCTCTGTTTAACCAGCAGCGCTGCCCCGACGCTCCCGCGGTGCAGCTCTTTTAGTGATGCGGGGCAGCGGCCACTCCTGCTGCAGTACCTTTACAATATTTCTTAGACCATTTTCAATATTTTATTCCGCTCACACTTCCCAGCCTTTCCCATGCTGCTCTGTTTAACCAGCAGCGCTGCCCCGACGCTCCCGCGGTGCAGCTCTTTTAGTGACGCGGAGAAGCGGCCACTCCTGCTGCTGTACCTTTATTGTACCTCGTTTACCATGCTCAGCATTTTATTCCCTTTACACCTCTCACGCTTTCCGGACCCCTTTTTAGCCAGCAGCGCTGCCCCGACGGTCCCGCGGTGCAGCTCTTTTAGTGATGCGGGGCAGCGGCCACTCCTGCTGCAGTACCTTTACAATATTTCTTAGACCATTGTCAATATTTTATTGCGCTCACACTTCCCAGCCTTTCCCATGCTGCTCTTTTTAACCAGCAGCGCTGCCCCGACGGTCCCGCGGTGCAGCTCTTTTAGTGATGCGGGGCAGCGGCCACTCCTGCAGCAGTATCTTTATTGTACCTCGTTTACCATGCTCAGCATTTCATTCCCTTTACACCTCTCAGCCTTTCCCGTGCCGCTCTTTTTAACCAGCAGCGCTGCCCCGACGCTCCCGCGGTGCAGCTCTTTTAGTCACACGGGGCAGCGGCCACACCTGCTGCTGTACCTTTATTGTACCTCGTTTACCATGCTCAGCATTTTATTCCCTTTACACCTCTCACGCTTTCCGGACCCCTTTTTAACCAGCAGCGCTGCCCCGACGGTCCCGCGGTGCAGCTCTTTTAGTAATGCGGGGCAGCGGCCACTCCTGCTGCAGTATCTTTATTGTACCTCGTTTACCATGCTCAGCATTTCATTCCCTTTACACCTCTCACGCTTTCCGGACCCCTTTTTAACCAGCAGCACTGCCCCGACGCTCCCGCGGTGCAGCTCTTTTAGTGATGCGGGGCAGCGGCCACACCTGCTGCAGTACCTTTATTGTAGTTCTTTTACCATGCTCAGCATTTCATTCCCTTTACACCTCTCACGCTTTCCCGTGCCGCTCTTTTTAACCAGCAGCGCTGCCCCGACGCTCCCGCGGTGCAGCTCTTTTAGTGATGCGGGGCAGCGGCCACACCTGCTGCAGTACCTTTATTGTACCTCGTTTACCATGCTCAGCATTTTATTCCCTTTACACCTCTCACGCTTTCCGGACCCCTTTTTAACCAGCAGCGCTGCCCCGACCGTCCCGCGGTGCAGCTCTTTTAGTAATGCGGGGCAGCGGCCACTCCTGCTGCAGTATCTTTATTGTACCTCGTTTACCATGCTCAGCATTTCATTCCCTTTACACCTCTCACGCTTTCCGGACCCCTTTTTAACCAGCAGCACTGCCCCGACGCTCCCGCGGTGCAGCTCTTTTAGTGATGCGGGGCAGCGGCCACACCTGCTGCAGTACCTTTATTGTAGTTCTTTTACCATGCTCAGCATTTCATTCCCTTTACACCTCTCACGCTTTCCCGTGCCGCTCTTTTTAACCAGCAGCGCTGCCCCGACGCTCCCGCGGTGCAGCTCTTTTAGTGATGCGGGGCAGCGGCCACTCCTGCTGCTGTACCTTTACAATATTTCTTAAACCATTGTCAATATTTTATTGCGCTCACACTTCCCAGCCTTTCCCATGCTGCTCTGTTTAACCAGCAGCGCTGCCCCGACGCTCCCGCGGTGCAGCTCTTTTAGTGACGCGGAGCAGCGGCCACTCCTGCTGCTGTACCTGTATTGTACCTCGTTTACCATGCTCAGCATTTTATTCCCTTTACACCTCTCACGCTTTCCGGACCCCTTTTTAGCCAGCAGCGCTGCCCCGACGCTCCCGCGGTGCAGCTCTTTTAGTGATGCGGGGCAGCGGCCACTCCTGCTGCTGTACCTGTATTGTACCTCGTTTACCATGCTCAGCATTTCATTCCCTTTACACCTCTCAGCCTTTCCCGTGCCGCTCTTTTTAACCAGCAGCGCTGCCCCGACGCTCCCGCGGTGCAGCTCTTTTAGTGATGCGGGGCAGCGGCCACTCCTGCTGCAGTACCTTTACAATATTTCTTAGACCATTGTCAATATTTTATTGCGCTCACACTTCCCAGCCTTTCCCGTGCTGCTCTGTTTAACCAGCAGCGCTGCCCCGACGCTCCCGCGGTGCAGCTCTTTTAGTGACACGGGGCAGCAGCCACTCCTGCTGCTGTACTTTTAAAGGATTTTCGACCATTTTATTTTATACCCTTCACAGATGCGACCTTTGCCGTGACACCTTTGAAGTAGCACCCCTGCCCCAGGTGCGCCGCGGTGCAGCTCATTTTATCCTGAGGAAGTGGCTACTCCTGCTGCGGTGTTGTTGTTATTTCTCAGACCTTTCTCTATATTTTATTTCCCTCACACCTCCAGTCCTTTTACGTGCCGCACGTTTACCGTCAGCACCACCCCAAAGGTGCCGCGGTGCAGCTGTTTTAGTGAACCCACGCAGCGGCCACAACTGCTGCTGTACCTTTTGAGTATTTCATAGACCATTGTCAATATTTTATTGCGCTCACACTTCCCAGCCTTTCCGTGCTGCTCTGTTTAACCAGCAGCGCTGCCCCGACGCTCCCGCGGTGCAGCTCTTTTAGTCACACGGGGCAGCGGCCACACCTGCTGCTGTACCTTTATTGTACCTCGTTTACCATGCTCAGCATTTTATTCCCTTTACACCTCTCACGCTTTCCGGACCCCTTTTTAACCAGCAGCGCTGCCCCGACCGTCCCGCGGTGCAGCTCTTTTAGTGATGCGGGGCAGCGGCCACTCCTGCTGCAGTACCTTTACAATATTTCTTAGACCATTGTCAATACTTTATTGCGCTGACGTTTCCCAGCCTTTCCCGTGCCGCTCTTTTTAACCAGCAGCGCTGCCCCGACGCTCCCGCGGTGCAGCTCCCTTAGTGACACGGGGCAGGGGCCGAGAGCCCTCTAGGTGCGGCTCCTCTATAGCACTTTACCGTTTTCTATTTTATTTCATTGGCACCTCGCGCGTTGCGCCGGGCGCCTCATTCGGGGACATGCGCCGGCTCCCACAGCGCCCCGCCCGCCGCCGCTCCCCGGGGGCCTCCCCGCTGCTCTCGGGAGATCGCACACCGCACGCGGCCCAAGCCCCGTCTCGCCGACGGCACTCACCACCCGCCGCCCGCCGCCGCGTTCTCCCGCTCCCTACCGGCACGAAGCGGCGCTGCCGATGACGGAGCCGATGCGCGGCTGCCACGCCGCTCTCTCCGCGCCTCAGGGCCGGCGCCTTCGGCCGCACAGGGCGGCGTCCCCGCATCCGGGCCAGCCCGCGGAGCTCCTGCCGCCGCCGCCGCCGCCCCCCGACTGAGGGGCCGCGACGCCGGCGCCCCCTTTTATACTCCGCACCCCCTTTTCCCGCCACTGCCGCGGTGGGCTCCCCCCGCCTCAAAATCGCCCAGAAGCGCCCGAGGCGGGAACGGCGCAGCCCCACCGGCGCCTCGGAGAAGCTCTTCTAGTGACAAGGAGCAGCGGCCACCCCTCCTGCTGCAGTACCTTTATTGTACCTCGTTTACCATGCTCAGCATTTTATTCCCTTTACACCTCTCACGCTTTCCGGACCCCTTTTTAACCAGCAGCGCTGCCCCGACGGTCCCGCGGTGCAGCTCTTTTAGTGATGCGGGGCAGCGGCCACACCTGCTGCTGTACCTTTATTGTACCTCTTTTACCATGCTCAGCATTTCATTCCCTTTACACCTCTCAGCCTTTCCCGTGCCGCTCTTTTTAACCAGCAGCGCTGCCCCGACGCTCCCGCGGTGCAGCTCTTTTAGTCACACGGGGCAGCGGCCACACCTGCTGCAGTACCTTTATTGTACCTCTTTTACCATGCTCAGCATTTCATTCCCTTTACACCTCTCAGCCTTTCCCATGCTGCTCTGTTTAACCAGCAGCGCTGCCCCGACGCTCCCGAGGTGCAGCTCTTTTAGTGATGCGGGGCAGCGGCCACACCTGCTGCTGTACCTTTATTGTACCTCGTTTACCATGCTCAGCATTTCATTCCCTTTACACCTCTCACGCTTTCCGGACCCCTTTTTAACCAGCAGCGCTGCCCCGACCGTCCCGCGGTGCAGCTCTTTTAGTGATGCGGGGCAGCGGCCACTCCTGCTGCTGTACCTTTACAGTATTTCTTAAACCATTGTCAATATTTTATTGCGCTCACACTTCCCAGCCTTTCCCATGCTGCTCTGTTTAACCAGCAGCGCTGCCCCGACGCTCCCGCGGTGCAGCTCTTTTAGTGACGCGGAGCGGCGGCCACTCCTGCTGCTGTACCTGTATTGTACCTCGTTTACCATGCTCAGCATTTCATTCCCTTTACACCTCTCACGCTTTCCCGTGCCGCTCTTTTTAACCAGCAGCGCTGCCCCGACGCTCCCGCGGTGCAGCTCTTTTAGTGACACGGGGCAGCGGCCACACCTGCTGCTGTACCTTTATTGTACCTCGTTTACCATGCTCAGCATTTTATTCCCTTTACACCTCTCACGCTTTCCGGACCCCTTTTTAGCCAGCAGCGCTGCCCCGACGGTCCCGCGGTGCAGCTCTTTTAGTGATGCGGGGCAGCGGCCACTCCTGCTGCAGTACCTTTACAATATTTCTTAGACCATTGTCAATATTTTATTGCGCTCACACTTCCCAGCCTTTCCCATACTGCTCTGTTTAACCAGCAGCGCTGCCCCGACGCTCCCGCGGTGCAGCTCTTTTAGTGACACGGGGCAGCAGCCACTCCTGCTGCAGTACTTTTAAAGGATTTTCGACCATTTTATTTTATACCCTTCACAGATGCGACCTTTGCCGTGACACCTTTGAAGCAGCACCCCTGCCCCAGGTGCGCCGCGGTGCAGCTCATTTTATCCTGAGGAAGTGGCTACTCCTGCTGCGGTGTTGTTGTTATTTCTCAGACCTTTCTCTATATTTTATTTCCCTCACACCTCCAGTCCTTTTACGTGCCGCACGTTTACCGTCAGCACCACCCCAAAGGTGCCGCGGTGCAGCTGTTTTAGTGAACCCACGCAGCGGCCACAACTGCTGCTGTACCTTTTGAGTATTTCTTAGACCATTCTCAATATTTTATTGCGCTCACACTTCCCAGCCTTTCCGTGCTGCTCTTTTTAACCAGCAGCGCTGCCCCGACGCTCCCGCGGTGCAGCTCTTTTAGTGACACGGGGCAGCGGCCACACCTGCTGCTGTACCTTTATTGTACCTCGTTTACCATGCTCAGCATTTCATTCCCTTTACACCTCTCACGCTTTCCCGTGCCGCTCTTTTTAACCAGCAGCGCTGCCCCGACGCTCCCGCGGTGCAGCTCTTTTAGTGATGCGGGGCAGCGGCCACACCTGCTGCACTACCTTTATTGTACCTCGTTTACCATGCTCAGCATTTCATTCCCTTTACACCTCTCACGCTTTCCGGACCCCTTTTTAACCAGCAGCACTGCCCCGACGCTCCCGCGGTGCAGCTCTTTTAGTGATGCGGGGCAGCGGCCACACCTGCTGCTGTACCTTTATTGTACCTCTTTTACCATGCTCAGCATTTCATTCCCTTTACACCTCTCACGCTTTCCGGACCCCTTTTTAACCAGCAGCGCTGCCCCGACGCTCCCGCGGTGCAGCTCTTTTAGTCACACGGGGCAGCGGCCACTCCTGCAGCAGTATCTTTATTGTAGTTCTTTTACCATGCTCAGCATTTCATTCCCTTTACACCTCTCACGCTTTCCGGACCCCTTTTTAACCAGCAGCGCTGCCCCGACCGTCCCGCGGTGCAGCTCTTTTAGTGATGCGGGGCAGCGGCCACTCCTGCTGCAGTACCTTTACAATATTTCTTAGACCGTTGTCAATATTTTATTGCGCTCACACTTCCCAGCCTTTCCCATGCTGCTCTGTTTAACCAGCAGCGCTGCCCCGACGCTCCCGCGGTGCAGCTCTTTTAGTGATGCGGGGCAGCGGCCACTCCTGCTGCTGTACCTTTACAGTATTTCTTAAACCATTGTCAATATTTTATTGCGCTCACACTTCCCAGCCTTTCCCATGCTGCTCTGTTTAACCAGCAGCGCTGCCCCGACGCTCCCGCGGTGCAGCTCTTTTAGTGACGCGGAGAAGCGGCCACTCCTGCTGCTGTACCTTTATTGTACCTCGTTTACCATGCTCAGCATTTTATTCCCTTTACACCTCTCACGCTTTCCGGACCCCTTTTCAGCCAGCAGCGCTGCCCCGACGGTCCCGCGGTGCAGCTCTTTTAGTGATGCGGGGCAGCGGCCACTCCTGCTGCAGTACCTTTACAATATTTCTTAGACCATTGTCAATATTTTATTCCGCTCACACTTCCCAGCCTTTCCCATGCTGCTCTTTTTAACCAGCAGCGCTGCCCCGACGGTCCCGCGGTGCAGCTCTTTTAGTGACACGGGGCAGCGGCCACACCTGCTGCACTACCTTTATTGTACCTCGTTTACCATGCTCAGCATTTCATTCCCTTTACACCTCTCAGCCTTTCCCGTGCCGCTCTTTTTAACCAGCAGCGCTGCCCCGACGCTCCCGCGGTGCAGCTCTTTTAGTCACACGGGGCAGCGGCCACACCTGCTGCAGTACCTTTATTGTACCTCGTTTACCATGCTCAGCATTTTATTCCCTTTACACCTCTCACGCTTTCCGGACCCCTTTTTAACCAGCAGCGCTGCCCCGACGGTCCCGCGGTGCAGCTCTTTTAGTAATGCGGGGCAGCGGCCACTCCTGCTGCAGTATCTTTATTGTACCTCGTTTACCATGCTCAGCATTTCATTCCCTTTACACCTCTCACGCTTTCCGGACCCCTTTTTAACCAGCAGCACTGCCCCGACGCTCCCGCGGTGCAGCTCTTTTAGTGATGCGGGGCAGCGGCCACACCTGCTGCAGTACCTTTATTGTAGTTCTTTTACCATGCTCAGCATTTCATTCCCTTTACACCTCTCACGCTTTCCCGTGCCGCTCTTTTTAACCAGCAGCGCTGCCCCGACGCTCCCGCGGTGCAGCTCTTTTAGTGATGCGGGGCAGCGGCCACTCCTGCTGCTGTACCTTTACAATATTTCTTAAACCATTGTCAATATTTTATTGCGCTCACACTTCCCAGCCTTTCCCATGCTGCTCTGTTTAACCAGCAGCGCTGCCCCGACGCTCCCGCGGTGCAGCTCTTTTAGTGACGCGGAGCAGCGGCCACTCCTGCTGCTGTACCTGTATTGTACCTCGTTTACCATGCTCAGCATTTTATTCCCTTTACACCTCTCACGCTTTCCGGACCCCTTTTTAGCCAGCAGCGCTGCCCCGACGCTCCCGCGGTGCAGCTCTTTTAGTGATGCGGGGCAGCGGCCACTCCTGCTGCTGTACCTTTACAGTATTTCTTAAACCATTGTCAATATTTTATTGCGCTCACACTTCCCAGCCTTTCCCATGCTGCTCTGTTTAACCAGCAGCGCTGCCCCGACGCTCCCGCGGTGCAGCTCTTTTAGTGACGCGGAGCGGCGGCCACTCCTGCTGCTGTACCTGTATTGTACCTCGTTTACCATGCTCAGCATTTCATTCCCTTTACACCTCTCACGCTTTCCCGTGCCGCTCTTTTTAACCAGCAGCGCTGCCCCGACGCTCCCGCGGTGCAGCTCTTTTAGTGACACGGGGCAGCGGCCACACCTGCTGCTGTACCTTTATTGTACCTCGTTTACCATGCTCAGCATTTTATTCCCTTTACACCTCTCACGCTTTCCGGACCCCTTTTTAGCCAGCAGCGCTGCCCCGACGGTCCCGCGGTGCAGCTCTTTTAGTGATGCGGGGCAGCGGCCACTCCTGCTGCAGTACCTTTACAATATTTCTTAGACCATTGTCAATATTTTATTGCGCTCACACTTCCCAGCCTTTCCCATACTGCTCTGTTTAACCAGCAGCGCTGCCCCGACGCTCCCGCGGTGCAGCTCTTTTAGTGACACGGGGCAGCAGCCACTCCTGCTGCAGTACTTTTAAAGGATTTTCGACCATTTTATTTTATACCCTTCACAGATGCGACCTTTGCCGTGACACCTTTGAAGCAGCACCCCTGCCCCAGGTGCGCCGCGGTGCAGCTCATTTTATCCTGAGGAAGTGGCTACTCCTGCTGCGGTGTTGTTGTTATTTCTCAGACCTTTCTCTATATTTTATTTCCCTCACACCTCCAGTCCTTTTACGTGCCGCACGTTTACCGTCAGCACCACCCCAAAGGTGCCGCGGTGCAGCTGTTTTAGTGAACCCACGCAGCGGCCACAACTGCTGCTGTACCTTTTGAGTATTTCTTAGACCATTCTCAATATTTTATTGCGCTCACACTTCCCAGCCTTTCCGTGCTGCTCTTTTTAACCAGCAGCGCTGCCCCGACGCTCCCGCGGTGCAGCTCTTTTAGTGACACGGGGCAGCGGCCACACCTGCTGCTGTACCTTTATTGTACCTCGTTTACCATGCTCAGCATTTCATTCCCTTTACACCTCTCACGCTTTCCCGTGCCGCTCTTTTTAACCAGCAGCGCTGCCCCGACGCTCCCGCGGTGCAGCTCTTTTAGTGATGCGGGGCAGCGGCCACACCTGCTGCACTACCTTTATTGTACCTCGTTTACCATGCTCAGCATTTCATTCCCTTTACACCTCTCACGCTTTCCGGACCCCTTTTTAACCAGCAGCACTGCCCCGACGCTCCCGCGGTGCAGCTCTTTTAGTGATGCGGGGCAGCGGCCACACCTGCTGCTGTACCTTTATTGTACCTCTTTTACCATGCTCAGCATTTCATTCCCTTTACACCTCTCACGCTTTCCGGACCCCTTTTTAACCAGCAGCGCTGCCCCGACGCTCCCGCGGTGCAGCTCTTTTAGTCACACGGGGCAGCGGCCACTCCTGCAGCAGTATCTTTATTGTAGTTCTTTTACCATGCTCAGCATTTCATTCCCTTTACACCTCTCACGCTTTCCGGACCCCTTTTTAACCAGCAGCGCTGCCCCGACCGTCCCGCGGTGCAGCTCTTTTAGTGATGCGGGGCAGCGGCCACTCCTGCTGCAGTACCTTTACAATATTTCTTAGACCGTTGTCAATATTTTATTGCGCTCACACTTCCCAGCCTTTCCCATGCTGCTCTGTTTAACCAGCAGCGCTGCCCCGACGCTCCCGCGGTGCAGCTCTTTTAGTGATGCGGGGCAGCGGCCACTCCTGCTGCTGTACCTTTACAGTATTTCTTAAACCATTGTCAATATTTTATTGCGCTCACACTTCCCAGCCTTTCCCATGCTGCTCTGTTTAACCAGCAGCGCTGCCCCGACGCTCCCGCGGTGCAGCTCTTTTAGTGACGCGGAGAAGCGGCCACTCCTGCTGCTGTACCTTTATTGTACCTCGTTTACCATGCTCAGCATTTTATTCCCTTTACACCTCTCACGCTTTCCGGACCCCTTTTCAGCCAGCAGCGCTGCCCCGACGGTCCCGCGGTGCAGCTCTTTTAGTGATGCGGGGCAGCGGCCACTCCTGCTGCAGTACCTTTACAATATTTCTTAGACCATTGTCAATATTTTATTCCGCTCACACTTCCCAGCCTTTCCCATGCTGCTCTTTTTAACCAGCAGCGCTGCCCCGACGGTCCCGCGGTGCAGCTCTTTTAGTGACACGGGGCAGCGGCCACACCTGCTGCACTACCTTTATTGTACCTCGTTTACCATGCTCAGCATTTCATTCCCTTTACACCTCTCAGCCTTTCCCGTGCCGCTCTTTTTAACCAGCAGCGCTGCCCCGACGCTCCCGCGGTGCAGCTCTTTTAGTCACACGGGGCAGCGGCCACACCTGCTGCAGTACCTTTATTGTACCTCGTTTACCATGCTCAGCATTTTATTCCCTTTACACCTCTCACGCTTTCCGGACCCCTTTTTAACCAGCAGCGCTGCCCCGACGGTCCCGCGGTGCAGCTCTTTTAGTAATGCGGGGCAGCGGCCACTCCTGCTGCAGTATCTTTATTGTACCTCGTTTACCATGCTCAGCATTTCATTCCCTTTACACCTCTCACGCTTTCCGGACCCCTTTTTAACCAGCAGCACTGCCCCGACGCTCCCGCGGTGCAGCTCTTTTAGTGATGCGGGGCAGCGGCCACACCTGCTGCAGTACCTTTATTGTAGTTCTTTTACCATGCTCAGCATTTCATTCCCTTTACACCTCTCACGCTTTCCCGTGCCGCTCTTTTTAACCAGCAGCGCTGCCCCGACGCTCCCGCGGTGCAGCTCTTTTAGTGATGCGGGGCAGCGGCCACTCCTGCTGCTGTACCTTTACAATATTTCTTAAACCATTGTCAATATTTTATTGCGCTCACACTTCCCAGCCTTTCCCATGCTGCTCTGTTTAACCAGCAGCGCTGCCCCGACGCTCCCGCGGTGCAGCTCTTTTAGTGACGCGGAGCAGCGGCCACTCCTGCTGCTGTACCTGTATTGTACCTCGTTTACCATGCTCAGCATTTTATTCCCTTTACACCTCTCACGCTTTCCGGACCCCTTTTTAGCCAGCAGCGCTGCCCCGACGCTCCCGCGGTGCAGCTCTTTTAGTGATGCGGGGCAGCGGCCACTCCTGCTGCTGTACCTTTACAATATTTCTTAAACCATTGTCAATATTTTATTGCGCTCACACTTCCCAGCCTTTCCCATGCTGCTCTGTTTAACCAGCAGCGCTGCCCCGACGCTCCCGCGGTGCAGCTCTTTTAGTGACGCGGAGCAGCGGCCACTCCTGCTGCTGTACCTGTATTGTACCTCGTTTACCATGCTCAGCATTTTATTCCCTTTACACCTCTCACGCTTTCCGGACCCCTTTTTAACCAGCAGCGCTGCCCCGACCGTCCCGCGGTGCAGCTCTTTTAGTGATGCGGGGCAGCGGCCACACCTGCTGCTGTACCTTTATTGTACCTCTTTTACCATGCTCAGCATTTCATTCCCTTTACACCTCTCAGCCTTTCCCGTGCCGCTCTTTTTAACCAGCAGCGCTGCCCCGTCGCTCCCGCGCTGCAGCTCTTTTAGTCACACGGGGCAGCGGCCACACCTGCTGCTGTACCTTTATTGTACCTCGTTTACCATGCTCAGCATTTCATTCCCTTTACACCTCTCAGCCTTTCCCGTGCCGCTCTTTTTAACCAGCAGCGCTGCCCCGACGGTCCCGCGGTGCAGCGCTTTTAGTGATGCGGGGCAGCGGCCACTCCTGCAGCAGTATCTTTATTGTACCTCTTTTACCATGCTCAGCATTTCATTCCCTTTACACCTCTCACGCTTTCCGGACCCCTTTTTAACCAGCAGCGCTGCCCCGACGCTCCCGCGGTGCAGCTCTTTTAGTGATGCGGGGCAGCGGCCACTCCTGCTGCTGTACCTTTTCAATATTTCTTAGACCATTGTCAATATTTTATTGCGCTCACACTTCCCAGCCTTTCCCATGCTGCTCTGTTTAACCAGCAGCGCTGCCCCGACGCTCCCGAGGTGCAGCTCTTTTAGTGACGCGGGGCAGCGGCCACACCTGCTGCACTACCTTTATTGTACCTCGTTTACCATGCTCAGCATTTCATTCCCTTTACACCTCTCACGCTTTCCGGACCCCTTTTTAACCAGCAGCGCTGCCCCGATGCTCCCGCGGTGCAGCTCTTTTAGTGATGCGGGGCAGCGGCCACACCTGCTGCTGTACCTTTATTGTACCTCTTTTACCATGCTCAGCATTTCATTCCCTTTACACCTCTCACGCTTTCCCGTGCCGCTCTTTTTAACCAGCAGCGCTGCCCCGACGCTCCCGCGGTGCAGCTCTTTTAGTGATGCGGGGCAGCGGCCACTCCTGCAGCAGTATCTTTATTGTAGTTCTTTTACCATGCTCAGCATTTCATTCCCTTTACACCTCTCACGCTTTCCGGACCCCTTTTTAACCAGCAGCGCTGCCCCGACCGTCCCGCGGTGCAGCTCTTTTAGTGATGCGGGGCAGCGGCCACTCCTGCTGCAGTACCTTTACAATATTTCTTAGACCGTTGTCAATATTTTATTGCGCTCACACTTCCCAGCCTTTCCCATGCTGCTCTGTTTAACCAGCAGCGCTGCCCCGACGCTCCCGCGGTGCAGCTCTTTTAGTGATGCGGGGCAGCGGCCACTCCTGCTGCTGTACCTTTATTGTACCTCGTTTACCATGCTCAGCATTTCATTCCCTTTACACCTCTCAGCCTTTCCCGTGCCGCTCTTTTTAACCAACAGCGCTGCCCCGACGCTCCCGCGGTGCAGCTCTTTTAGTCACACGCGGCAGCGGCCACTCCTGCTGCTGTACCTTTACAGTATTTCTTAAACCATTGTCAATATTTTATTGCGCTCACACTTCCCAGCCTTTCCCATGCTGCTCTGTTTAACCAGCAGCGCTGCCCCGACGCTCCCGCGGTGCAGCTCTTTTAGTGACGCGGAGCAGCGGCCACTCCTGCTGCTGTACCTTTTTTGTACCTCGTTTACCATACTCAGCATTTTATTCCCTTTACACCTCTCACGCTTTCCGGACCCCTTTTTAACCAGCAGCGCTGCCCCGACCGTCCCGCGGTGCAGCTCTTTTAGTGATGCGGGGCAGCGGCCACTCCTGCTGCAGTACCTTTACAATATTTCTTAGACCATTGTCAATATTTTATTGCGCTCACACTTCCCAGCCTTTCCCATACTGCTCTGTTTAACCAGCAGCGCTGCCCCGACGCTCCCGCGGTGCAGCTCTTTTAGTGATGCGGGGCAGCGGCCACTCCTGCTGCTGTACCTTTTCAATATTTCTTAGACCATTGTCAATATTTTATTGCGCTCACACTTCCCAGCCTTTCCCATGCTGCTCTGTTTAACCAGCAGCGCTGCCCCGACGCTCCCGAGGTGCAGCTCTTTTAGTGATGCGGGGCAGCGGCCACACCTGCTGCACTACCTTTATTGTACCTCGTTTACCATGCTCAGCATTTCATTCCCTTTACACCTCTCACGCTTTCCGGACCCCTTTTTAACCAGCAGCACTGCCCCGACGCTCCCGCGGTGCAGCTCTTTTAGTGATGCGGGGCAGCGGCCACACCTGCTGCTGTACCTTTATTGTACCTCTTTTACCATGCTCAGCATTTCATTCCCTTTACACCTCTCACGCTTTCCCGTGCCGCTCTTTTTAACCAGCAGCGCTGCCCCGACGCTCCCGCGGTGCAGCTCTTTTAGTGATGCGGGGCAGCGGCCACTCCTGCAGCAGTATCTTTATTGTACCTCTTTTACCATGCTCAGCATTTCATTCCCTTTACACCTCTCACGCTTTCCGGACCCCTTTTTAACCAGCAGCGCTGCCCCGACGCTCCCGCGGTGCAGCTCTTTTAGTGATGCGGGGCAGCGGCCACACCTGCTGCAGTACCTTTATTGTACCTCGTTTACAATGCTCAGCATTTCATTCCCTTTACACCTCTCAGCCTTTCCCGTGCCGCTCTTTTTAACCAGCAGCGCTGCCCCGACGCTCCCGCGGTGCAGCTCTTTTAGTGATGCGGGGCAGCGGCCACTCCTGCTGCAGTACCTTTACAATATTTCTTAGACCATTGTCAATATTTTATTGCGCTCACACTTCCCAGCCTTTCCCATACTGCTCTGTTTAACCAGCAGCGCTGCCCCGACGCTCCCGCGGTGCAGCTCTTTTAGTGACACGGGGCAGCAGCCACTCCTGCTGCAGTACTTTTAAAGGATTTTCGACCATTTTATTTTATACCCTTCACAGATGCGACCTTTGCCGTGACACCTTTGAAGCAGCACCCCTGCCCCAGGTGCGCCGCGGTGCAGCTCATTTTATCCTGAGGAAGTGGCTACTCCTGCTGCGGTGTTGTTGTTATTTCTCAGACCTTTCTCTATATTTTATTTCCCTCACACCTCCAGTCCTTTTACGTGCCGCACGTTTACCGTCAGCACCACCCCAAAGGTGCCGCGGTGCAGCTGTTTTAGTGAACCCACGCAGCGGCCACAACTGCTGCTGTACCTTTTGAGTATTTCTTAGACCATTCTCAATATTTTATTGCGCTCACACTTCCCAGCCTTTCCGTGCTGCTCTGTTTAACCAGCAGCGCTGCCCCGACGCTCCCGCGGTGCAGCTCTTTTAGTGATGCGGGGCAGCGGCCACTCCTGCTGCAGTACCTTTATTGTACCTCGTTTACCATGCTCAGCATTTCATTCCCTTTACACCTCTCAGCCTTTCCCGTGCCGCTCTTTTTAACCAGCAGCGCTGCCCCGACGCTCCCGCGGTGCAGCTCTTTTAGTCACACGGGGCAGCGGCCACACCTGCTGCTGTACCTTTATTGTACCTCGTTTACCATGCTCAGCATTTTATTCCCTTTACACCTCTCACGCTTTCCGGACCCCTTTTTAACCAGCAGCGCTGCCCCGACCGTCCCGCGGTGCAGCTCTTTTAGTGATGCGGGGCAGCGGCCACTCCTGCTGCAGTACCTTTACAATATTTCTTAGACCATTGTCAATACTTTATTGCGCTGACGTTTCCCAGCCTTTCCCGTGCCGCTCTTTTTAACCAGCAGCGCTGCCCCGACCGTCCCGCGGTGCAGCTCTTTTAGTGATGCGGGGCAGCGGCCACTCCTGCTGCAGTACCTTTACAATATTTCTTAGACCATTGTCAATACTTTATTGCGCTGACGTTTCCCAGCCTTTCCCGTGCCGCTCTTTTTAACCAGCAGCGCTGCCCCGACGCTCCCGCGGTGCAGCTCCCTTAGTGACACGGGGCAGGGGCCGAGAGCCCTCTAGGTGCGGCTCCTCTATAGCACTTTACCGTTTTCTATTTTATTTCATTGGCACCTCGCGCGTTGCGCCGGGCGCCTCATTCGGGGACATGCGCCGGCTCCCACAGCGCCCCGCCCGCCGCCGCTCCCCGGGGGCCTCCCCGCTGCTCTCGGGAGATCGCACACCGCACGCGGCCCAAGCCCCGTCTCGCCGACGGCACTCACCACCCGCCGCCCGCCGCCGCGTTCTCCCGCTCCCTACCGGCACGAAGCGGCGCTGCCGATGACGGAGCCGATGCGCGGCTGCCACGCCGCTCTCTCCGCGCCTCAGGGCCGGCGCCTTCGGCCGCACAGGGCGGCGTCCCCGCATCCGGGCCAGCCCGCGGAGCTCCTGCCGCCGCCGCCGCCGCCCCCCGACTGAGGGGCCGCGACGCCGGCGCCCCCTTTTATACTCCGCACCCCCTTTTCCCGCCACTGCCGCGGTGGGCTCCCCCCGCCTCAAAATCGCCCAGAAGCGCCCGAGGCGGGAACGGCGCAGCCCCACCGGCGCCTCGGAGAAGCTCTTCTAGTGACAAGGAGCAGCGGACACCCCTCCTGCTGCTGTACCTTTATTGTACCTCTTTTACCATGCTCAGCATTTTATTCCCTTTACACCTCTCACGCTTTCCGGACCCCTTTTTAACCAGCAGCGCTGCCCCGACGTTCCCGAGGTGCAGCTCTTTTAGTGATGCGGGGCAGCGGCCACTCCTGCTGCTGTACCTTTATTGTACCTCTTTTACCATGCTCAGCATTTCATTCCCTTTACACCTCTCAGCCTTTCCCATGCTGCTCTTTTTAACCAGCAGCGCTGCCCCGACGCTCCCGCGGTGCAGCTCTTTTAGTGACACGGGGCAGCGGCCACACCTGCTGCAGTACCTTTACAGTATTTCTTAGACCATTGTCAATATTTTATTGCGCTCACACTTCCCAGCCTTTCCCATGCCGCTCTGTTTAACCAGCAGCGCTGCCCCGACCGTCCCGCGGTGCAGCTCTTTTAGTGATGCGGGGCAGCGGCCACACCTGCTGCAGTACCTTTATTGTACCTCGTTTACCATGCTCAGCATTTTATTCCCTTTACACCTCTCACGCTTTCCGGACCCCTTTTTAACCAGCAGCGCTGCCCCGACCGTCCCGCGGTGCAGCTCTTTTAGTGATGCGGGGCAGCGGCCACTCCTGCTGCTGTACCTTTACAGTATTTCTTAGACCATTTTCAATATTTTATTGCGCTCACACTTCCCAGCCTTTCCCATGCTGCTCTTTTTAACCAGCAGCGCTGCCCCGACGCTCCCGCGGTGCAGCCCTTTTAGTGACGCGGAGCAGCGGCCACTCCTGCTGCTGTACCTTTATTGTACCTCGTTTACCATGCTCAGCATTTTATTCCCTTTACACCTCTCACGCTTTCCGGACCCCTTTTTAACCAGCAGCGCTGCCCCGACCGTCCCGCGGTGCAGCTCTTTTAGTGATGCGGGGCAGCGGCCACTCCTGCTGCTGTACCTGTATTGTACCTCGTTTACCATGCTCAGCATTTCATTCCCTTTACACCTCTCACGCTTTCCCGTGCCGCTCTTTTTAACCAGCAGCGCTGCCCCGACGCTCCCGCGGTGCAGCTCTTTTAGTCACACGGGGCAGCGGCCACACCTGCTGCTGTACCTTTACAGTATTTCTTAGACCATTGTCAATATTTTATTGCGCTCACACTTCCCAGCCTTTCCCATGCCGCTCTGTTTAACCAGCAGCGCTGCCCCGACGCTCCCGCGGTGCAGCTCTTTTAGTGATGCGGGGCAGCGGCCACACCTGCTGCAGTACCTTTATTGTACCTCGTTTACCATGCTCAGCATTTTATTCCCTTTACACCTCTCACGTTTTCCGGACCCCTTTTTAACCAGCAGAGCTGCCCCGACGCTCCCGAGATGCAGCTCTTTTAGTGATGCGGGGCAGCGGCCACTCCTGCTGCTGTACCTTTTCAATATTTCTTAGACCATGGTCAATATTTTATTGCGCTCACACTTCCCAGCCTTTCCCATGCTGCTCTGTTTAACCAGCAGCGCTGCCCCGACGCTCCCGAGGTGCAGCTCTTTTAGTGATGCGGGGCAGCGGCCACACCTGCTGCACTACCTTTATTGTACCTCGTTTACCATGCTCAGCATTTTATTCCCTTTACACCTCTCACGCTTTCCGGACCCCTTTTTAACCAGCAGCGCTGCCCCGACCGTCCCGCGGTGCAGCTCTTTTAGTGATGCGGGGCAGCGGCCACTCCTGCTGCAGTACCTTTACAATATTTCTTAGACCATTGTCAATACTTTATTGCGCTGACGTTTCCCAGCCTTTCCCGTGCTGCTCTGTTTAACCAGCAGCGCTGCCCCGACGCTCCCGCGGTGCAGCTCCCTTAGTGACACGGGGCAGGGGCCGAGAGCCCTCTAGGTGCGGCTCCTCTATAGCACTTTACCGTTTTCTATTTTATTTCATTGGCACCTCGCGCGTTGCGCCGGGCGCCTCATTCGGGGACATGCGCCGGCTCCCACAGCGCCCCGCCCGCCGCCGCTCCCCGGGGGCCTCCCCGCTGCTCTCGGGAGATCGCACACCGCACGCGGCCCAAGCCCCGTCTCGCCGACGGCACTCACCACCCGCCGCCCGCCGCCGCGTTCTCCCGCTCCCTACCGGCACGAAGCGGCGCTGCCGATGACGGAGCCGATGCGCGGCTGCCACGCCGCTCTCTCCGCGCCTCAGGGCCGGCGCCTTCGGCCGCACAGGGCGGCGTCCCCGCATCCGGGCCAGCCCGCGGAGCTCCTGCCGCCGCCGCCGCCGCCCCCCGACTGAGGGGCCGCGACGCCGGCGCCCCCTTTTATACTCCGCACCCCCTTTTCCCGCCACTGCCGCGGTGGGCTCCCCCCGCCTCAAAATCGCCCAGAAGCGCCCGAGGCGGGAACGGCGCAGCCCCACCGGCGCCTCGGAGAAGCTCTTCTAGTGACAAGGAGCAGCGGCCACTCCTGCTGCAGTACCTTTATTGTACCTCGTTTACCATGCTCAGCATTTCATTCCCTTTACACCTCTCAGCCTTTCCCGTGCCGCTCTTTTTAACCAGCAGCGCTGCCCCGACGCTCCCGCGGTGCAGCTCTTTTAGTGATGCGGGGCAGCGGCCACACCTGCTGCTGTACCTTTATTGTACCTCGTTTACCATGCTCAGCATTTCATTCCCTTTACACCTCTCACGCTTTCCGGACCCCTTTTTAACCAGCAGCGCTTCCCCGACCGTCCCGCGGTGCAGCTCTTTTAGTGATGCGGGGCAGCGGCCACTCCTGCTGCAGTACCTTTACAATATTTCTTAGACCATTGTGAATATTTTATTCCGCTCACACTTCCCAGCCTTTCCGTGCTGCTCTTTTTAACCAGCAGCGCTGCCCCGACCGTCCCGCGGTGCAGCTCTTTTAGTGATGCGGGGCAGCGGCCACTCCTGCTGCTGTACCTTTATTGTACCTCGTTTACCATGCTCAGCATTGCATTCCCTTTACACCTCTCACGCTTTCCGGACCCCTTTTTAACCAGCAGCGCTGCCCCGACGCTCCCGCGGTGCAGCTCTTTTAGTGATGCGGGGCAGCGGCCACTCCTGCTGCAGTATCTTTATTGTACCTCTTTTACCATGCTCAGCATTTCATTCCCTTTACACCTCTCACGCTTTCCAGTGCCGCTCTTTTTAACCAGCAGCGCTGCCCCGACGCTCCCGCAGTGCAGCTCTTTTAGTGATGCGGAGCAGCGGCCACACCTGCTGCTGTACCTTTATTGTACCTCGTTTACCATGCTCAGCATTTTATTCCCTTTACACCTCTCACGCTTTCCGGACCCCTTTTTAACCAGCAGCGCTGCCCCGACGCCCCCGAGATGCAGCTCTTTTAGTGATGCGGGGCAGCGGCCACTCCTGCTGCACTACCTTTATTGTACCTCGTTTACCATGCTCAGCATTTCATTCCCTTTACACCTCTCACGCTTTCCGGACCCCTTTTTAGCCAGCAGCGCTGCCCCGACCGTCCCGCGGTGCAGCTCTTTTAGTGACGCGGGGCAGCGGCCACACCTGCTGCAGTACCTTTATTGTACCTCGTTTACAATGCTCAGCATTTTATTCCCTTTACACCTCTCAGCCTTTCCCGTGCCGCTCTTTTTAACCAGCAGCGCTGCCCCGACGCTCCCGAGGTGCAGCTCTTTTAGTCACATGGGGCAGCGGCCACTCCTGCTGCAGTACCTTTACAGTATTTCTTAAACCATTGTGAATATTTTATTGCGCTCACACTTCCCAGCCTTTCCCATGCTGCTCTTTTTAACCAGCAGCGCTGCCCCGACGCTCCCGAGGTGCAGCTCTTTTAGTGACGCGGAGCAGCGGCCACTCCTGCTGCAGTACCTTTACAGTATTTCTTAGACCATTGTGAATATTTTATTGCGCTCACACTTCCCAGCCTTTCCCATGCTGCTCTTTTTAACCAGCAGCGCTGCCCCGACGCTCCCGAGGTGCAGCTCTTTTAGTGACGCGGAGCAGCGGCCACTCCTGCTGCAGTACCTTTACAATATTTCTTAGACCATTGTCAATATTTTATTCCGCTCACACTTCCCAGCCTTTCCCGTGCCGCTCTTTTTAACCAGCAGCGCTGCCCCGACGCTCCCGCGGTGCAGCTCTTTTAGTGATGCGGGGCAGCGGCCACTCCTGCTGCAGTACCTTTATTGTACCTCGTTTACCATGCTCAGCATTTTATTCCCTTTACACCTCTCAGCCTTTCCCGTGCCGCTCTTTTTAACCAGCAGCGCTGCCCCGACGCTCCCGCGGTGCAGCTCTTTTAGTCACACGGGGCAGCGGCCACACCTGCTGCTGTACCTTTATTGTACCTCGTTTACCATGCTCAGCATTTTATTCCCTTTACACCTCTCACGCTTTCCGGACCCCTTTTTAACCAGCAGCGCTGCCCCGACCGTCCCGCGGTGCAGCTCTTTTAGTGATGCGGGGCAGCGGTCACTCCTGCCGCAGTACCTTTACAATATTTCTTAGACCATTGTCAATACTTTATTGCGCTGACGTTTCCCAGCCTTTCCCGTGCCGCTCTTTTTAACCAGCAGCGCTGCCCCGACGCTCCCGCGGTGCAGCTCTTTTAGTGACGCGGGGCAGCGGCCACACCTGCTGCTGTACCTTTATTGTACCTCGTTTACCATGCTCAGCATTTCATTCCCTTTACACCTCTCACGCTTTCCGGACCCCTTTTTAACCAGCAGCGCTGCCCCGACGCTCCCGCGGTGCAGCTCTTTTAGTCACACGGGGCAGCGGCCACACCTGCTGCTGTACCTTTATTGTACCTCTTTTACCATGCTCACCATTTCATTCCCTTTACACCTCTCACGCTTTCCGGACCCCTTTTTAACCAGCAGCGCTGCCCCGACGCTCCCGCGGTGCAGCTCTTTTAGTGACGCGGGGCACCGGCCACACCTGCTGCTGTACCTTTATTGTACCTCGTTTACCATGCTTAGCATTTTATTCCCTTTACACCTCTCACGCTTTCCGGACCCCTTTTTAGCCAGCAGCGCTGCCCCGACGGTCCCGCGGTGCAGCTCTTTTAGTCACACGGGGCAGCGGCCACTCCTGCTGCAGTACCTTTACAATATTTCTTAGACCATTGTCAATACTTTATTGCGCTGACGTTTCCCAGCCTTTCCCGTGCCGCTCTTTTTAACCAGCAGCGCTGCCCCGACGCTCCCGCGGTGCAGCTCCCTTAGTGACACGGGGCAGGGGCCGAGAGCCCTCTAGGTGCGGCTCCTCTATAGCACTTTACCGTTTTCTATTTTATTTCATTGGCACCTCGCGCGTTGCGCCGGGCGCCTCATTCGGGGACATGCGCCGGCTCCCACAGCGCCCCGCCCGCCGCCGCTCCCCGGGGGCCTCCCCGCTGCTCTCGGGAGATCGCACACCGCACGCGGCCCAAGCCCCGTCTCGCCGACGGCACTCACCACCCGCCGCCCGCCGCCGCGTTCTCCCGCTCCCTACCGGCACGAAGCGGCGCTGCCGATGACGGAGCCGATGCGCGGCTGCCACGCCGCTCTCTCCGCGCCTCAGGGCCGGCGCCTTCGGCCGCACACGGCGGCGTCCCCGCATCCGGGCCAGCCCGCGGAGCTCCTGCCGCCGCCGCCGCCGCCCCCCGACTGAGGGGCCGCGACGCCGGCGCCCCCTTTTATACTCCGCACCCCCTTTTCCCGCCACTGCCGCGGTGGGCTCCCCCCGCCTCAAAATCGCCCAGAAGCGCCCGAGGCGGGAACGGCGCAGCCCCACCGGCGCCTCGGAGAAGCTCTTCTAGTGACAAGGAGCAGCGGCCACTCCTGCTGCAGTACCTTTATTGTACCTCGTTTACCATGCTCAGCATTTCATTCCCTTTACACCTCTCAGCCTTTCCCGTGCCGCTCTTTTTAACCAGCAGCGCTGCCCGGACGCTCCCGCGGTGCAGCTCTTTTAGTGACACGGGGCAGCGGCCACTCCTGCTGCAGTACCTTTATTGTACCTCGTTTACCATGCTCAGCATTTTATTCCCTTTACACCTCTCAAGCTTTCCGGACCCCTTTTTAACCAGCAGCGCTGCCCCGACCGTCCCGCGGTGCAGCTCTTTTAGTGACGCGGGGCAGCGGCCACACCTGCTGCTGTACCTTTTTTGTACCTCGTTTACCATGCTCAGCATTTTATTCCCTTTACACCTCTCACGCTTTCCGGACCCCTTTTTAACCAGCAGCGCTGCCCCGACGCTCCCGCGGTGCAGCTCTTTTAGTGATGCGGGGCAGCGGCCACTCCTGCTGCTGTACCTGTATTGTACCTCGTTTACCATGCTCAGCATTTCATTCCCTTTACACCTCTCAGCCTTTCCCGTGCCGCTCTTTTTAACCAGCAGCCCTGCCCCGACGCTCCCGCAGTGCAGCTCTTTTAGTGATGCGGAGCAGCGGCCACACCTGCTGCTGTACCTTTATTGTACCTCGTTTACCATGCTCAGCATTTCATTCCCTTTACACCTCTCACGCTTTCCGGACCCCTTTTTAACCAGCAGAGCTGCCCCGACGGTCCCGCGGTGCAGCTCTTTTAGTGATGCGGGGCAGCGGCCACTCCTGCTGCAGTACCTTTACAATATTTCTTAGACCATTGTCAATATTTTATTGCGCTCACACTTCCCAGCCTTTCCCATACTGCTCTGTTTAACCAGCAGCGCTGCCCCGACGCTCCCGCGGTGCAGCTCTTTTAGTGACACGGGGCAGCAGCCACTCCTGCTGCAGTACTTTTAAAGGATTTTCGACCATTTTATTTTATACCCTTCACAGATGCGACCTTTGCCGTGACACCTTTGAAGCAGCACCCCTGCCCCACGTGCGCCGCGGTGCAGCTCATTTTATCCTGAGGAAGTGGCTACTCCTGCTGCGGTGTTGTTGTTATTTCTCAGACCTTTCTCTATATTTTATTTCCCTCACACCTCCAGTCCTTTTACGTGCCGCACGTTTACCGTCAGCACCACCCCAAAGGTGCCGCGGTGCAGCTGTTTTAGTGAACCCACGCAGCGGCCACAACTGCTGCTGTACCTTTTGAGTATTTCTTAGACCATTCTCAATATTTTATTGCGCTCACACTTCCCAGCCTTTCCGTGCTGCTCTTTTTAACCAGCAGCGCTGCCCCGACGCTCCCGCGGTGCAGCTCTTTTAGTGACACGGGGCAGCGGCCACACCTGCTGCTGTACCTTTATTGTACCTCGTTTACCATGCTCAGCATTTCATTCCCTTTACACCTCTCACGCTTTCCGGACCCCTTTTTAACCAGCAGCGCTTCCCCGACCGTCCCGCGGTGCAGCTCTTTTAGTGATGCGGGGCAGCGGCCACTCCTGCTGCAGTACCTTTACAATATTTCTTAGACCATTGTGAATATTTTATTCCGCTCACACTTCCCAGCCTTTCCGTGCTGCTCTTTTTAACCAGCAGCGCTGCCCCGACCGTCCCGCGGTGCAGCTCTTTTAGTGATGCGGGGCAGCGGCCACTCCTGCTGCTGTACCTTTATTGTACCTCGTTTACCATGCTCAGCATTGCATTCCCTTTACACCTCTCACGCTTTCCGGACCCCTTTTTAACCAGCAGCGCTGCCCCGACGCTCCCGCGGTGCAGCTCTTTTAGTGATGCGGGGCAGCGGCCACTCCTGCTGCAGTATCTTTATTGTACCTCTTTTACCATGCTCAGCATTTCATTCCCTTTACACCTCTCACGCTTTCCAGTGCCGCTCTTTTTAACCAGCAGCGCTGCCCCGACGCTCCCGCAGTGCAGCTCTTTTAGTGATGCGGAGCAGCGGCCACACCTGCTGCTGTACCTTTATTGTACCTCGTTTACCATGCTCAGCATTTTATTCCCTTTACACCTCTCACGCTTTCCGGACCCCTTTTTAACCAGCAGCGCTGCCCCGACGCCCCTGAGATGCAGCTCTTTTAGTGATGCGGGGCAGCGGCCACTCCTGCTGCTATACCTTTTCAATATTTCTTAGACCATTGTCAATATTTTATTGCGCTCACACTTCCCAGCCTTTCCCATGCTGCTCTGTTTAACCAGCAGCGCTGCCCCGACGCTCCCGAGGTGCAGCTCTTTTAGTGATGCGGGGCAGCGGCCACACCTGCTGCACTACCTTTATTGTACCTCGTTTACCATGCTCAGCATTTTATTCCCTTTACACCTCTCACGCTTTCCGGACCCCTTTTTAACCAGCAGCACTGCCCCGACGCTCCCGCGGTGCAGCTCTTTTAGTCACAGGGGGCAGCGGCCACACCTGCTGCAGTACCTTTATTGTACCTCTTTTACCATGCTCAGCATTTCAGTCCCTTTACACCTCTCACGCTTTCCCGTGCCGCTCTTTTTAACCAGCAGCGCTGCCCCGACGCTCCCGCGGTGCAGCTCTTTTAGTCACACGGGGCAGCGGCCACTCCTGCTGCTGTACCTTTATTGTACCTCGTTTACCATGCTCAGCATTTTATTCCCTTTACACCTCTCAGCCTTTCCCGTGCCGCTCTTTTTAACCAGCAGCGCTGCCCCGACGCTCCCGCGGTGCAGCTCTTTTAGTCACACGGGGCAGCGGCCACACCTGCTGCTGTACCTTTATTGTACCTCGTTTACCATGCTCAGCATTTCATTCCCTTTACACCTCTCACGCTTTCCGGACCCCTTTTTAACCAGCAGCGCTGCCCCGACCGTCCCGCGGTGCAGCTCTTTTAGTGATGCGGGGCAGCGGCCACTCCTGCTGCAGTACCTTTACAATATTTCTTAGACCATTGTCAATACTTTATTGCGCTGACGTTTCCCAGCCTTTCCCGTGCCGCTCTTTTTAACCAGCAGCGCTGCCCCGACGCTCCCGCGGTGCAGCTCCCTTAGTGACACGGGGCAGGGGCCGAGAGCCCTCTAGGTGCGGCTCCTCTATAGCACTTTACCGTTTTCTATTTTATTTCATTGGCACCTCGCGCGTTGCGCCGGGCGCCTCATTCGGGGACATGCGCCGGCTCCCACAGCGCCCCGCCCGCCGCCGCTCCCCGGGGGCCTCCCCGCTGCTCTCGGGAGATCGCACACCGCACGCGGCCCAAGCCCCGTCTCGCCGACGGCACTCACCACCCGCCGCCCGCCGCCGCGTTCTCCCGCTCCCTACCGGCACGAAGCGGCGCTGCCGATGACGGAGCCGATGCGCGGCTGCCACGCCGCTCTCTCCGCGCCTCAGGGCCGGCGCCTTCGGCCGCACACGGCGGCGTCCCCGCATCCGGGCCAGCCCGCGGAGCTCCTGCCGCCGCCGCCGCCGCCCCCCGACTGAGGGGCCGCGACGCCGGCGCCCCCTTTTATACTCCGCACCCCCTTTTCCCGCCACCGCCGCGGTGGGCTCCCCCCGCCTCAAAATCGCCCAGAAGCGCCCGAGGCGGGAACGGCGCAGCCCCACCGGCGCCTCGGAGAAGCTCTTCTAGTGACAAGGAGCAGCGGCCACTCCTGCTGCAGTACCTTTATTGTACCTCGTTTACCATGCTCAGCATTTTATTCCCTTTACACCTCTCACGCTTTCCGGACCCCTTTTTAACCAGCAGCGCTGCCCCGACGCTCCCGCGGTGCAGCTCTTTTAGTGATGCGGGGCAGCGGCCACTCCTGCAGCAGTATCTTTATTGTACCTCTTTTACCATGCTCAGCATTTCATTCCCTTTACACCTCTCACGCTTTCCCGTGCCGCTCTTTTTAACCAGCAGCGCTGCCCCGACGCTCCCGCGGTGCAGCTCTTTTAGTGATGCGGGGCAGCGGCCACTCCTGCAGCAGTATCTTTATTGTACCTCTTTTACCATGCTCAGCATTTCATTCCCTTTACACCTCTCACGCTTTCCGGACCCCTTTTTAACCAGCAGCGCTGCCCCGACGCTCCCGCGGTGCAGCGCTTTTAGTGATGCGGGGCAGCGGCCACTCCTGCAGCAGTATCTTTATTGTACCTCTTTTACCATGCTCAGCATTTCATTCCCTTTACACCTCTCACGCTTTCCGGACCCCTTTTAAGCCGGCAGCACTGCCCCGACGCTCCCGAGGTGCAGCTCTTTTAGTGATGCGGGGCAGCGGCCACACCTGCTGCAGTACCTTTATTGTACCTCGTTTACCATGCTCAGCATTTCATTCCCTTTACACCTCTCACGCTTTCCGGACCCCTTTTTAACCAGCAGCGCTTCCCCGACCGTCCCGCGGTGCAGCTCTTTTAGTGATGCGGGGCAGCGGCCACACCTGCTGCAGTACCTTTATTGTACCTCGTTTACCATGCTCAGCATTTCATTCCCTTTACACCTCTCAGCCTTTCCCGTGCCGCTCTTTTTAACCAGCAGCGCTGCCCCGACGCTCCCGCGGTGCAGCTCTTTTAGTGATGCGGGGCAGCGGCCACACCTGCTGCAGTACCTTTATTGTACCTCGTTTACCATGCTCAGCATTTTATTCCCTTTACACCTCTCAAGCTTTCCGGACCCCTTTTTAACCAGCAGCGCTGCCCCGACGCTCCCGCGGTGCAGCTCTTTTAGTGACGCGGGGCAGCGGCCACTCCTGCTGCAGTATCTTTATTGTACCTCTTTTACCATGCTCAGCATTTCATTCCCTTTACACCTCTCACGCTTTCCGGACCCCTTTTTAGCCAGCAGCGCTGCCCCGACCGTCCCGCGGTGCAGCTCTTTTAGTGACGCGGGGCAGCGGCCACACCTGCTGCAGTACCTTTATTGTACCTCGTTTACCATGCTCAGCATTTCATTCCCTTTACACCTCTCAGCCTTTCCCGTGCCGCTCTTTTTAACCAGCAGCGCTGCCCCGACGCTCCCGAGGTGCAGCTCTTTTAGTCACACGGGGCAGCGGCCACTCCTGCTGCAGTACCTTTACAGTATTTCTTAAACCATTGTGAATATTTTATTGCGCTCACACTTCCCAGCCTTTCCCATGCTGCTCTTTTTAACCAGCAGCGCTGCCCCGACCGTCCCGCGGTGCAGCTCTTTTAGTGATGCGGGGCAGCGGCCACACCTGCAGCAGTATCTTTATTGTACCTCGTTTACCATGCTCAGCATTTCATTCCCTTTACACCTCTCAGCCTTTCCGGGCCCCTTTTTAACCAGCAGCGCTGCCCCGACGCTCCCGCGGTGCAGCTCTTTTAGTCACACGGGGCAGCGGCCACACCTGCTGCACTACCTTTATTGTACCTCGTTTACCATGCCCAGCATTTCATTCCCTTTACACCTCTCAGCCTTTCCTGTGCCGCTCTTTTTAACCAGCAGCGCTGCCCCGACCGTCCCGCGGTGCAGCTCTTTTAGTCACACGGGGCAGCGGCCACACCTGCTGCAGTACCTTTATTGTACCTCGTTTACCATGCTCAGCATTTCATTCCCTTTACACCTCTCACGCTTTCCGGACCCCTTTTTAACCAGCAGCGCTTCCCCGACCGTCCCGCGGTGCAGCTCTTTTAGTGATGCGGGGCAGCGGCCACACCTGCTGCAGTACCTTTATTGTACCTCGTTTACCATGCTCAGCATTTCATTCCCTTTACACCTCTCACGCTTTCCGGACCCCTTTTTAACCAGCAGAGCTGCCCCGACGGTCCCGCGGTGCAGCTCTTGTAGTGATGCGGGGCAGCGGCCACTCCTGCTGCAGTACTTTTAAAGGATTTTCGACCATTTTATTTTATACCCTTCACAGATGCGACCTTTGCCGTGACACCTTTGAAGCAGCGCCCCTGCCCCAGGTGCGCCGCGGTGCAGCTCATTTTATCCTGAGGAAGTGGCTACTCCTGCTGCGGTGTTGTTATTATTTCTCAGACCTTTCTCTATATTTTATTTCCCTCACACCTCCAGTCCTTTTACGTGCCGCACGTTTACCGTCAGCACCACCCCAAAGGTGCCGCGGTGCAGCTGTTTTAGTGAACCCACGCAGCGGCCACTCCTGCTGCTGTACCTTTTGAGTATTTCTTAGACCATTCTCAATATTTTATTGCGCTCACACTTCCCAGCCTTTCCGTGCTGCTCTTTTTAACCAGCAGCGCTGCCCCGACGCTCCCGCGGTGCAGCTCTTTTAGTCACACGGGGCAGCAGCCACACCTGCTGCAGTATCTTTATTGTACCTCGTTTACCATGCTCAGCATTTCATTCCCTTTACACCTCTCACGCTTTCCGGACCCCTTTTTAACCAGCAGCGCTGCCCCGACCGTCCCGCGGTGCAGCTCTTTTAGTGATGCGGGGCAGCGGCCACACCTGCTGCAGTACCTTTATTGTACCTCGTTTACCATGCTCAGCATTTCATTCCCTTTACACCTCTCAGCCTTTGCCGTGCCGCTCTTTTTAACCAGCAGCGCTGCCCCGACGCTCCCGCGGTGCAGCTCTTTTAGTGATGCGGGGCAGCGGCCACACCTGCTGCAGTACCTTTATTGTACCTCGTTTACCATGCTCAGCATTTTATTCCCTTTACACCTCTCACGCTTTCCGGACCCCTTTTTAACCAGCAGCGCTGCCCCGACGCTCCCGCGGTGCAGCGCTTTTAGTGATGCGGGGCAGCGGCCACTCCTGCAGCAGTATCTTTATTGTACCTCTTTTACCATGCTCAGCATTTCATTCCCTTTACACCTCTCACGCTTTCCGGACCCCTTTTAAGCCGGCAGCGCTGCCCCGACGCTCCCGAGGTGCAGCTCTTTTAGTGATGCGGGGCAGCGGCCACACCTGCTGCAGTACCTTTATTGTACCTCGTTTACCATGCTCAGCATTTCATTCCCTTTACACCTCTCAGCCTTTCCCGTGCCGCTCTTTTTAACCAGCAGCGCTGCCCCGACGCTCCCGCGGTGCAGCTCTTTTAGTGATGCGGGGCAGCGGCCACACCTGCTGCAGTACCTTTATTGTACCTCGTTTACCATGCTCAGCATTTTATTCCCTTTACACCTCTCAAGCTTTCCGGACCCCTTTTTAACCAGCAGCGCTGCCCCGACGCTCCCGCGGTGCAGCTCTTTTAGTGATGCGGGGCAGCGGCCACTCCTGCTGCAGTATCTTTATTGTACCTCTTTTACCATGCTCAGCATTTCATTCCCTTTACACCTCTCAGCTTTTCCGGACCCCTTTTTAACCAGCAGCGCTGCCCCGACCGTCCCGCGGTGCAGCTCTTTTAGTGACACGGGGCAGCGGCCACACCTGCTGCAGTACCTTTATTGTACCTCGTTTACAATGCTCAGCATTTTATTCCCTTTACACCTCTCAGCCTTTCCCGTGCCGCTCTTTTTAACCAGCAGCGCTGCCCCGACGCTCCCGAGGTGCAGCTCTTTTAGTCACACGGGGCAGCGGCCACTCCTGCTGCAGTACCTTTACAGTATTTCTTAAACCATTGTCAATATTTTATTGCGCTCACACTTCCCAGCCTTTCCCATGCTGCTCTTTTTAACCAGCAGCGCTGCCCCGACGCTCCCGCGGTGCAGCTCTTTTAGTCACACGGGGCAGCGGCCACTCCTGCTGCAGTACCTTTATTGTACCTCGTTTACCATGCTCAGCATTTTATTCCCTTTACACCTCTCAGCCTTTCCCGTGCCGCTCTTTTTAACCAGCAGCGCTGCCCCGACGCTCCCGCGGTGCAGCTCTTTTAGTCACACGGGGCAGCGGCCACACCTGCTGCTGTACCTTTATTGTACCTCGTTTACCATGCTCAGCATTTTATTCCCTTTACACCTCTCACGCTTTCCGGACCCCTTTTTAACCAGCAGCGCTGCCCCGACCGTCCCGCGGTGCAGCTCTTTTAGTGATGCGGGGCAGCGGTCACTCCTGCTGCAGTACCTTTACAATATTTCTTAGACCATTGTCAATACTTTATTGCGCTGACGTTTCCCAGCCTTTCCCGTGCCGCTCTTTTTAACCAGCAGCGCTGCCCCGACGCTCCCGCGGTGCAGCTCCCTTAGTGACACGGGGCAGGGGCCGAGAGCCCTCTAGGTGCGGCTCCTCTATAGCACTTTACCGTTTTCTATTTTATTTCATTGGCACCTCGCGCGTTGCGCCGGGCGCCTCATTCGGGGACATGCGCCGGCTCCCACAGCGCCCCGCCCGCCGCCGCTCCCCGGGGGCCTCCCCGCTGCTCTCGGGAGATCGCACACCGCACGCGGCCCAAGCCCCGTCTCGCCGACGGCACTCACCACCCGCCGCCCGCCGCCGCGTTCTCCCGCTCCCTACCGGCACGAAGCGGCGCTGCCGATGACGGAGCCGATGCGCGGCTGCCACGCCGCTCTCTCCGCGCCTCAGGGCCGGCGCCTTCGGCCGCACACGGCGGCGTCCCCGCATCCGGGCCAGCCCGCGGAGCTCCTGCCGCCGCCGCCGCCGCCCCCCGACTGAGGGGCCGCGACGCCGGCGCCCCCTTTTATACTCCGCACCCCCTTTTCCCGCCACTGCCGCGGTGGGCTCCCCCCGCCTCAAAATCGCCCAGAAGCGCCCGAGGCGGGAACGGCGCAGCCCCACCGGCGCCTCGGAGAAGCTCTTCTAGTGACAAGGAGCAGCGGCCACTCCTGCTGCAGTACCTTTATTGTACCTCGTTTACCATGCTCAGCATTTTATTCCCTTTACACCTCTCACGCTTTCCGGACCCCTTTTTAACCAGCAGCGCTGCCCCGACGCTCCCGCGGTGCAGCTCTTTTAGTGATGCGGGGCAGCGGCCACTCCTGCAGCAGTATCTTTATTGTACCTCTTTTACCATGCTCAGCATTTCATTCCCTTTACACCTCTCACGCTTTCCGGACCCCTTTTAAGCCGGCAGCACTGCCCCGACGCTCCCGAGGTGCAGCTCTTTTAGTCACACGGGGCAGCGGCCACTCCTGCTGCAGTACCTTTACAATATTTCTTAGACCATTGTCAATATTTTATTGCGCTCACACTTCCCAGCCTTTCCCATACTGCTCTGTTTAACCAGCAGCGCTGCCCCGACGCTCCCGCGGTGCAGCTCTTTTAGTGACACGGGGCAGCAGCCACTCCTGCTGCAGTACTTTTAAAGGATTTTCGACCATTTTATTTTATACCCTTCACAGATGCGACCTTTGCCGTGACACCTTTGAAGCAGCACCCCTGCCCCACGTGCGCCGCGGTGCAGCTCATTTTATCCTGAGGAAGTGGCTACTCCTGCTGCGGTGTTGTTGTTATTTCTCAGACCTTTCTCTATATTTTATTTCCCTCACACCTCCAGTCCTTTTACGTGCCGCACGTTTACCGTCAGCACCACCCCAAAGGTGCCGCGGTGCAGCTGTTTTAGTGAACCCACGCAGCGGCCACAACTGCTGCTGTACCTTTTGAGTATTTCTTAGACCATTCTCAATATTTTATTGCGCTCACACTTCCCAGCCTTTCCGTGCTGCTCTTTTTAACCAGCAGCGCTGCCCCGACGCTCCCGCGGTGCAGCGCTTTTAGTGATGCGGGTCAGCGGCCACTCCTGCTGCAGTATCTTTATTGTACCTCGTTTACCATGCTCAGCATTTCATTCCCTTTACACCTCTCAGCCTTTCCCGTGCCGCTCTTTTTAACCAGCAGCGCTGCCCCGACGGTCCCGCGGTGCAGCTCTTTTAGTGACACGGGGCAGCGGCCACACCTGCTGCAGTACCTTTATTGTACCTCGTTTACCATGCTCAGCATTTTATTCCCTTTACACCTCTCAGCCTTTCCCGTGCCGCTCTTTTTAACCAGCAGCGCTGCCCCGACGCTCCCGCGGTGCAGCTCTTTTAGTGACACGGGGCAGCGGCCACACCTGCTGCTGTACCTTTATTGTACCTCGTTTACCATGCTCAGCATTTTATTCCCTTTACACCTCTCACGCTTTCCGGACCCCTTTTTAACCAGCAGCGCTGCCCCGACCGTCCCGCGGTGCAGCTCTTTTAGTGATGCGGGGCAGCGGCCACTCCTGCTGCTGTACCTTTATTGTACCTCGTTTACCATGCTCAGCATTTCATTCCCTTTACACCTCTCACGCTTTCCAGTGCCGCTCTTTTTAACCAGCAGCGCTGCCCCGACGCTCCCGCGGTGCAGCTCTTTTAGTGATGCGGAGCAGCGGCCACACCTGCTGCAGTACCTTTATTGTACCTCGTTTACCATGCTCAGCATTTTATTCCCTTTACACCTCTCAAGCTTTCCGGACCCCTTTTTAACCAGCAGCGCTGCCCCGACGCTCCCGCGGTGCAGCTCTTTTAGTGATGCGGGGCAGCGGCCACTCCTGCTGCAGTATCTTTATTGTACCTCTTTTACCATGCTCAGCATTTCATTCCCTTTACACCTCTCAGCTTTTCCGGACCCCTTTTTAACCAGCAGCGCTGCCCCGACCGTCCCGCGGTGCAGCTCTTTTAGTGACACGGGGCAGCGGCCACACCTGCTGCAGTACCTTTATTGTACCTCGTTTACAATGCTCAGCATTTTATTCCCTTTACACCTCTCAGCCTTTCCCGTGCCGCTCTTTTTAACCAGCAGCGCTGCCCCGACGCTCCCGAGGTGCAGCTCTTTTAGTCACACGGGGCAGCGGCCACTCCTGCTGCAGTACCTTTACAGTATTTCTTAAACCATTGTCAATATTTTATTGCGCTCACACTTCCCAGCCTTTCCCATGCTGCTCTTTTTAACCAGCAGCGCTGCCCCGACGCTCCCGCAGTGCAGCTCTTTTAGTGATGCGGAGCAGCGGCCACACCTGCTGCTGTACCTTTATTGTACCTCGTTTACCATGCTCAGCATTTTATTCCCTTTACACCTCTCACGCTTTCCGGACCCCTTTTTAACCAGCAGCGCTGCCCCGACGCCCCTGAGATGCAGCTCTTTTAGTGATGCGGGGCAGCGGCCACTCCTGCTGCTATACCTTTTCAATATTTCTTAGACCATTGTCAATATTTTATTGCGCTCACACTTCCCAGCCTTTCCCATGCTGCTCTGTTTAACCAGCAGCGCTGCCCCGACGCTCCCGAGGTGCAGCTCTTTTAGTGATGCGGGGCAGCGGCCACACCTGCTGCACTACCTTTATTGTACCTCGTTTACCATGCTCAGCATTTTATTCCCTTTACACCTCTCACGCTTTCCGGACCCCTTTTTAACCAGCAGCACTGCCCCGACGCTCCCGCGGTGCAGCTCTTTTAGTCACAGGGGGCAGCGGCCACACCTGCTGCAGTACCTTTATTGTACCTCTTTTACCATGCTCAGCATTTCAGTCCCTTTACACCTCTCACGCTTTCCCGTGCCGCTCTTTTTAACCAGCAGCGCTGCCCCGACGCTCCCGCGGTGCAGCTCTTTTAGTCACACGGGGCAGCGGCCACTCCTGCTGCTGTACCTTTATTGTACCTCGTTTACCATGCTCAGCATTTTATTCCCTTTACACCTCTCAGCCTTTCCCGTGCCGCTCTTTTTAACCAGCAGCGCTGCCCCGACGCTCCCGCGGTGCAGCTCTTTTAGTCACACGGGGCAGCGGCCACACCTGCTGCTGTACCTTTATTGTACCTCGTTTACCATGCTCAGCATTTCATTCCCTTTACACCTCTCACGCTTTCCGGACCCCTTTTTAACCAGCAGCGCTGCCCCGACCGTCCCGCGGTGCAGCTCTTTTAGTGATGCGGGGCAGCGGCCACTCCTGCTGCAGTACCTTTACAATATTTCTTAGACCATTGTCAATACTTTATTGCGCTGACGTTTCCCAGCCTTTCCCGTGCCGCTCTTTTTAACCAGCAGCGCTGCCCCGACGCTCCCGCGGTGCAGCTCCCTTAGTGACACGGGGCAGGGGCCGAGAGCCCTCTAGGTGCGGCTCCTCTATAGCACTTTACCGTTTTCTATTTTATTTCATTGGCACCTCGCGCGTTGCGCCGGGCGCCTCATTCGGGGACATGCGCCGGCTCCCACAGCGCCCCGCCCGCCGCCGCTCCCCGGGGGCCTCCCCGCTGCTCTCGGGAGATCGCACACCGCACGCGGCCCAAGCCCCGTCTCGCCGACGGCACTCACCACCCGCCGCCCGCCGCCGCGTTCTCCCGCTCCCTACCGGCACGAAGCGGCGCTGCCGATGACGGAGCCGATGCGCGGCTGCCACGCCGCTCTCTCCGCGCCTCAGGGCCGGCGCCTTCGGCCGCACACGGCGGCGTCCCCGCATCCGGGCCAGCCCGCGGAGCTCCTGCCGCCGCCGCCGCCGCCCCCCGACTGAGGGGCCGCGACGCCGGCGCCCCCTTTTATACTCCGCACCCCCTTTTCCCGCCACCGCCGCGGTGGGCTCCCCCCGCCTCAAAATCGCCCAGAAGCGCCCGAGGCGGGAACGGCGCAGCCCCACCGGCGCCTCGGAGAAGCTCTTCTAGTGACAAGGAGCAGCGGCCACTCCTGCTGCAGTACCTTTATTGTACCTCGTTTACCATGCTCAGCATTTTATTCCCTTTACACCTCTCACGCTTTCCGGACCCCTTTTTAACCAGCAGCGCTGCCCCGACGCTCCCGCGGTGCAGCTCTTTTAGTGATGCGGGGCAGCGGCCACTCCTGCAGCAGTATCTTTATTGTACCTCTTTTACCATGCTCAGCATTTCATTCCCTTTACACCTCTCACGCTTTCCCGTGCCGCTCTTTTTAACCAGCAGCGCTGCCCCGACGCTCCCGCGGTGCAGCTCTTTTAGTGATGCGGGGCAGCGGCCACTCCTGCAGCAGTATCTTTATTGTACCTCTTTTACCATGCTCAGCATTTCATTCCCTTTACACCTCTCACGCTTTCCGGACCCCTTTTTAACCAGCAGCGCTGCCCCGACGCTCCCGCGGTGCAGCGCTTTTAGTGATGCGGGGCAGCGGCCACTCCTGCAGCAGTATCTTTATTGTACCTCTTTTACCATGCTCAGCATTTCATTCCCTTTACACCTCTCACGCTTTCCGGACCCCTTTTAAGCCGGCAGCACTGCCCCGACGCTCCCGAGGTGCAGCTCTTTTAGTGATGCGGGGCAGCGGCCACACCTGCTGCAGTACCTTTATTGTACCTCGTTTACCATGCTCAGCATTTCATTCCCTTTACACCTCTCACGCTTTCCGGACCCCTTTTTAACCAGCAGCGCTTCCCCGACCGTCCCGCGGTGCAGCTCTTTTAGTGATGCGGGGCAGCGGCCACACCTGCTGCAGTACCTTTATTGTACCTCGTTTACCATGCTCAGCATTTCATTCCCTTTACACCTCTCAGCCTTTCCCGTGCCGCTCTTTTTAACCAGCAGCGCTGCCCCGACGCTCCCGCGGTGCAGCTCTTTTAGTGATGCGGGGCAGCGGCCACACCTGCTGCAGTACCTTTATTGTACCTCGTTTACCATGCTCAGCATTTTATTCCCTTTACACCTCTCAAGCTTTCCGGACCCCTTTTTAACCAGCAGCGCTGCCCCGACGCTCCCGCGGTGCAGCTCTTTTAGTGACGCGGGGCAGCGGCCACTCCTGCTGCAGTATCTTTATTGTACCTCTTTTACCATGCTCAGCATTTCATTCCCTTTACACCTCTCACGCTTTCCGGACCCCTTTTTAGCCAGCAGCGCTGCCCCGACCGTCCCGCGGTGCAGCTCTTTTAGTGACGCGGGGCAGCGGCCACACCTGCTGCAGTACCTTTATTGTACCTCGTTTACAATGCTCAGCATTTTATTCCCTTTACACCTCTCAGCCTTTCCCGTGCCGCTCTTTTTAACCAGCAGCGCTGCCCCGACGCTCCCGAGGTGCAGCTCTTTTAGTCACACGGGGCAGCGGCCACTCCTGCTGCAGTACCTTTACAGTATTTCTTAAACCATTGTGAATATTTTATTGCGCTCACACTTCCCAGCCTTTCCCATGCTGCTCTTTTTAACCAGCAGCGCTGCCCCGACCGTCCCGCGGTGCAGCTCTTTTAGTGATGCGGGGCAGCGGCCACACCTGCAGCAGTATCTTTATTGTACCTCGTTTACCATGCTCAGCATTTCATTCCCTTTACACCTCTCAGCCTTTCCGGGCCCCTTTTTAACCAGCAGCGCTGCCCCGACGCTCCCGCGGTGCAGCTCTTTTAGTCACACGGGGCAGCGGCCACACCTGCTGCTGTACCTTTATTGTACCTCGTTTACCATGCCCAGCATTTCATTCCCTTTACACCTCTCAGCCTTTCCTGTGCCGCTCTTTTTAACCAGCAGCGCTGCCCCGACCGTCCCGCGGTGCAGCTCTTTTAGTCACACGGGGCAGCGGCCACACCTGCTGCAGTACCTTTATTGTACCTCGTTTACCATGCTCAGCATTTCATTCCCTTTACACCTCTCACGCTTTCCGGACCCCTTTTTAACCAGCAGCGCTTCCCCGACCGTCCCGCGGTGCAGCTCTTTTAGTGATGCGGGGCAGCGGCCACACCTGCTGCAGTACCTTTATTGTACCTCGTTTACCATGCTCAGCATTTCATTCCCTTTACACCTCTCACGCTTTCCGGACCCCTTTTTAACCAGCAGAGCTGCCCCGACGGTCCCGCGGTGCAGCTCTTGTAGTGATGCGGGGCAGCGGCCACTCCTGCTGCAGTACTTTTAAAGGATTTTCGACCATTTTATTTTATACCCTTCACAGATGCGACCTTTGCCGTGACACCTTTGAAGCAGCGCCCCTGCCCCAGGTGCGCCGCGGTGCAGCTCATTTTATCCTGAGGAAGTGGCTACTCCTGCTGCGGTGTTGTTATTATTTCTCAGACCTTTCTCTATATTTTATTTCCCTCACACCTCCAGTCCTTTTACGTGCCGCACGTTTACCGTCAGCACCACCCCAAAGGTGCCGCGGTGCAGCTGTTTTAGTGAACCCACGCAGCGGCCACTCCTGCTGCTGTACCTTTTGAGTATTTCTTAGACCATTCTCAATATTTTATTGCGCTCACACTTCCCAGCCTTTCCGTGCTGCTCTTTTTAACCAGCAGCGCTGCCCCGACGCTCCCGCGGTGCAGCTCTTTTAGTCACACGGGGCAGCAGCCACACCTGCTGCAGTATCTTTATTGTACCTCGTTTACCATGCTCAGCATTTCATTCCCTTTACACCTCTCACGCTTTCCGGACCCCTTTTTAACCAGCAGCGCTGCCCCGACCGTCCCGCGGTGCAGCTCTTTTAGTGATGCGGGGCAGCGGCCACACCTGCTGCAGTACCTTTATTGTACCTCGTTTACCATGCTCAGCATTTCATTCCCTTTACACCTCTCAGCCTTTCCCGTGCCGCTCTTTTTAACCAGCAGCGCTGCCCCGACGGTCCCGCGGTGCAGCTCTTTTAGTGATGCGGGGCAGCGGCCACACCTGCTGCAGTACCTTTATTGTACCTCGTTTACCATGCTCAGCATTTTATTCCCTTTACACCTCTCACGCTTTCCGGACCCCTTTTTAACCAGCAGCGCTGCCCCGACGCTCCCGCGGTGCAGCGCTTTTAGTGATGCGGGGCAGCGGCCACTCCTGCAGCAGTATCTTTATTGTACCTCTTTTACCATGCTCAGCATTTCATTCCCTTTACACCTCTCACGCTTTCCGGACCCCTTTTAAGCCGGCAGCGCTGCCCCGACGCTCCCGAGGTGCAGCTCTTTTAGTGATGCGGGGCAGCGGCCACACCTGCTGCAGTACCTTTATTGTACCTCGTTTACCATGCTCAGCATTTCATTCCCTTTACACCTCTCAGCCTTTCCCGTGCCGCTCTTTTTAACCAGCAGCGCTGCCCCGACGCTCCCGCGGTGCAGCTCTTTTAGTGATGCGGGGCAGCGGCCACACCTGCTGCAGTACCTTTATTGTACCTCGTTTACCATGCTCAGCATTTTATTCCCTTTACACCTCTCACGCTTTCCGGACCCCTTTTTAACCAGCAGCGCTGCCCCGACGCTCCCGCGGTGCAGCGCTTTTAGTCACACGGGGCAGCGGCCACTCCTGCAGCAGTATCTTTATTGTACCTCTTTTACCATGCTCAGCATTTCATTCCCTTTACACCTCTCACGCTTTCCGGACCCCTTTTAAGCCGGCAGCGCTGCCCCGACGCTCCCGAGGTGCAGCTCTTTTAGTGATGCGGGGCAGCGGCCACACCTGCTGCAGTACCTTTATTGTACCTCGTTTACCATGCTCAGCATTTCATTCCCTTTACACCTCTCAGCCTTTCCCGTGCCGCTCTTTTTAACCAGCAGCGCTGCCCCGACGCTCCCGCGGTGCAGCTCTTTTAGTGATGCGGGGCAGCGGCCACACCTGCTGCTGTACCTTTATTGTACCTCGTTTACCATGCTCAGCATTTTATTCCCTTTACACCTCTCAAGCTTTCCGGACCCCTTTTTAACCAGCAGCGCTGCCCCGACGCTCCCGCGGTGCAGCTCTTTTAGTGATGCGGGGCAGCGGCCACTCCTGCTGCAGTATCTTTATTGTACCTCTTTTACCATGCTCAGCATTTCATTCCCTTTACACCTCTCAGCTTTTCCGGACCCCTTTTTAACCAGCAGCGCTGCCCCGACCGTCCCGCGGTGCAGCTCTTTTAGTGACACGGGGCAGCGGCCACACCTGCTGCAGTACCTTTATTGTACCTCGTTTACAATGCTCAGCATTTTATTCCCTTTACACCTCTCAGCCTTTCCCGTGCCGCTCTTTTTAACCAGCAGCGCTGCCCCGACGCTCCCGAGGTGCAGCTCTTTTAGTCACACGGGGCAGCGGCCACTCCTGCTGCAGTACCTTTACAGTATTTCTTAAACCATTGTCAATATTTTATTGCGCTCACACTTCCCAGCCTTTCCCATGCTGCTCTTTTTAACCAGCAGCGCTGCCCCGACGCTCCCGCGGTGCAGCTCTTTTAGTCACACGGGGCAGCGGCCACTCCTGCTGCTGTACCTTTATTGTACCTCGTTTACCATGCTCAGCATTTTATTCCCTTTACACCTCTCAGCCTTTCCCGTGCCGCTCTTTTTAACCAGCAGCGCTGCCCCGACGCTCCCGCGGTGCAGCTCTTTTAGTCACACGGGGCAGCGGCCACACCTGCTGCTGTACCTTTATTGTACCTCGTTTACCATGCTCAGCATTTCATTCCCTTTACACCTCTCACGCTTTCCGGACCCCTTTTTAACCAGCAGCGCTGCCCCGACCGTCCCGCGGTGCAGCTCTTTTAGTGATGCGGGGCAGCGGCCACTCCTGCTGCAGTACCTTTACAATATTTCTTAGACCATTGTCAATACTTTATTGCGCTGACGTTTCCCAGCCTTTCCCGTGCCGCTCTTTTTAACCAGCAGCGCTGCCCCGACGCTCCCGCGGTGCAGCTCCCTTAGTGACACGGGGCAGGGGCCGAGAGCCCTCTAGGTGCGGCTCCTCTATAGCACTTTACCGTTTTCTATTTTATTTCATTGGCACCTCGCGCGTTGCGCCGGGCGCCTCATTCGGGGACATGCGCCGGCTCCCACAGCGCCCCGCCCGCCGCCGCTCCCCGGGGGCCTCCCCGCTGCTCTCGGGAGATCGCACACCGCACGCGGCCCAAGCCCCGTCTCGCCGACGGCACTCACCACCCGCCGCCCGCCGCCGCGTTCTCCCGCTCCCTACCGGCACGAAGCGGCGCTGCCGATGACGGAGCCGATGCGCGGCTGCCACGCCGCTCTCTCCGCGCCTCAGGGCCGGCGCCTTCGGCCGCACACGGCGGCGTCCCCGCATCCGGGCCAGCCCGCGGAGCTCCTGCCGCCGCCGCCGCCGCCCCCCGACTGAGGGGCCGCGACGCCGGCGCCCCCTTTTATACTCCGCACCCCCTTTTCCCGCCACTGCCGCGGTGGGCTCCCCCCGCCTCAAAATCGCCCAGAAGCGCCCGAGGCGGGAACGGCGCAGCCCCACCGGCGCCTCGGAGAAGCTCTTCTAGTGACAAGGAGCAGCGGCCACTCCTGCTGCAGTACCTTTATTGTACCTCGTTTACCATGCTCAGCATTTTATTCCCTTTACACCTCTCACGCTTTCCGGACCCCTTTTTAACCAGCAGCGCTGCCCCGACGCTCCCGCGGTGCAGCTCTTTTAGTGATGCGGGGCAGCGGCCACTCCTGCAGCAGTATCTTTATTGTACCTCTTTTACCATGCTCAGCATTTCATTCCCTTTACACCTCTCACGCTTTCCCGTGCCGCTCTTTTTAACCAGCAGCGCTGCCCCGACGCTCCCGCGGTGCAGCTCTTTTAGTGATGCGGGGCAGCGGCCACTCCTGCAGCAGTATCTTTATTGTACCTCTTTTACCATGCTCAGCATTTCATTCCCTTTACACCTCTCACGCTTTCCGGACCCCTTTTTAACCAGCAGCGCTGCCCCGACGCTCCCGCGGTGCAGCGCTTTTAGTGATGCGGGGCAGCGGCCACTCCTGCAGCAGTATCTTTATTGTACCTCTTTTACCATGCTCAGCATTTCATTCCCTTTACACCTCTCACGCTTTCCGGACCCCTTTTAAGCCGGCAGCACTGCCCCGACGCTCCCGAGGTGCAGCTCTTTTAGTGATGCGGGGCAGCGGCCACACCTGCTGCAGTACCTTTATTGTACCTCGTTTACCATGCTCAGCATTTCATTCCCTTTACACCTCTCACGCTTTCCGGACCCCTTTTTAACCAGCAGCGCTTCCCCGACCGTCCCGCGGTGCAGCTCTTTTAGTGATGCGGGGCAGCGGCCACACCTGCTGCAGTACCTTTATTGTACCTCGTTTACCATGCTCAGCATTTCATTCCCTTTACACCTCTCAGCCTTTCCCGTGCCGCTCTTTTTAACCAGCAGCGCTGCCCCGACGCTCCCGCGGTGCAGCTCTTTTAGTGATGCGGGGCAGCGGCCACACCTGCTGCAGTACCTTTATTGTACCTCGTTTACCATGCTCAGCATTTTATTCCCTTTACACCTCTCAAGCTTTCCGGACCCCTTTTTAACCAGCAGCGCTGCCCCGACGCTCCCGCGGTGCAGCTCTTTTAGTGACGCGGGGCAGCGGCCACTCCTGCTGCAGTATCTTTATTGTACCTCTTTTACCATGCTCAGCATTTCATTCCCTTTACACCTCTCACGCTTTCCGGACCCCTTTTTAGCCAGCAGCGCTGCCCCGACCGTCCCGCGGTGCAGCTCTTTTAGTGACGCGGGGCAGCGGCCACACCTGCTGCAGTACCTTTATTGTACCTCGTTTACCATGCTCAGCATTTCATTCCCTTTACACCTCTCAGCCTTTCCCGTGCCGCTCTTTTTAACCAGCAGCGCTGCCCCGACGCTCCCGAGGTGCAGCTCTTTTAGTCACACGGGGCAGCGGCCACTCCTGCTGCAGTACCTTTACAGTATTTCTTAAACCATTGTGAATATTTTATTGCGCTCACACTTCCCAGCCTTTCCCATGCTGCTCTTTTTAACCAGCAGCGCTGCCCCGACCGTCCCGCGGTGCAGCTCTTTTAGTGACACGGGGCAGCGGCCACACCTGCAGCAGTATCTTTATTGTACCTCGTTTACCATGCTCAGCATTTCATTCCCTTTACACCTCTCAGCCTTTCCGGGCCCCTTTTTAACCAGCAGCGCTGCCCCGACGCTCCCGCGGTGCAGCTCTTTTAGTCACACGGGGCAGCGGCCACACCTGCTGCTGTACCTTTATTGTACCTCGTTTACCATGCCCAGCATTTCATTCCCTTTACACCTCTCAGCCTTTCCTGTGCCGCTCTTTTTAACCAGCAGCGCTGCCCCGACCGTCCCGCGGTGCAGCTCTTTTAGTCACACGGGGCAGCGGCCACACCTGCTGCAGTACCTTTATTGTACCTCGTTTACCATGCTCAGCATTTCATTCCCTTTACACCTCTCACGCTTTCCGGACCCCTTTTTAACCAGCAGCGCTTCCCCGACCGTCCCGCGGTGCAGCTCTTTTAGTGATGCGGGGCAGCGGCCACACCTGCTGCAGTACCTTTATTGTACCTCGTTTACCATGCTCAGCATTTCATTCCCTTTACACCTCTCACGCTTTCCGGACCCCTTTTTAACCAGCAGAGCTGCCCCGACGGTCCCGCGGTGCAGCTCTTGTAGTGATGCGGGGCAGCGGCCACTCCTGCTGCAGTACTTTTAAAGGATTTTCGACCATTTTATTTTATACCCTTCACAGATGCGACCTTTGCCGTGACACCTTTGAAGCAGCGCCCCTGCCCCAGGTGCGCCGCGGTGCAGCTCATTTTATCCTGAGGAAGTGGCTACTCCTGCTGCGGTGTTGTTATTATTTCTCAGACCTTTCTCTATATTTTATTTCCCTCACACCTCCAGTCCTTTTACGTGCCGCACGTTTACCGTCAGCACCACCCCAAAGGTGCCGCGGTGCAGCTGTTTTAGTGAACCCACGCAGCGGCCACTCCTGCTGCTGTACCTTTTGAGTATTTCTTAGACCATTCTCAATATTTTATTGCGCTCACACTTCCCAGCCTTTCCGTGCTGCTCTTTTTAACCAGCAGCGCTGCCCCGACGCTCCCGCGGTGCAGCTCTTTTAGTCACACGGGGCAGCAGCCACACCTGCTGCAGTATCTTTATTGTACCTCGTTTACCATGCTCAGCATTTCATTCCCTTTACACCTCTCACGCTTTCCGGACCCCTTTTTAACCAGCAGCGCTGCCCCGACCGTCCCGCGGTGCAGCTCTTTTAGTGATGCGGGGCAGCGGCCACACCTGCTGCAGTACCTTTATTGTACCTCGTTTACCATGCTCAGCATTTCATTCCCTTTACACCTCTCAGCCTTTGCCGTGCCGCTCTTTTTAACCAGCAGCGCTGCCCCGACGCTCCCGCGGTGCAGCTCTTTTAGTGATGCGGGGCAGCGGCCACACCTGCTGCAGTACCTTTATTGTACCTCGTTTACCATGCTCAGCATTTTATTCCCTTTACACCTCTCACGCTTTCCGGACCCCTTTTTAACCAGCAGCGCTGCCCCGACGCTCCCGCGGTGCAGCGCTTTTAGTGATGCGGGGCAGCGGCCACTCCTGCAGCAGTATCTTTATTGTACCTCTTTTACCATGCTCAGCATTTCATTCCCTTTACACCTCTCACGCTTTCCGGACCCCTTTTAAGCCGGCAGCGCTGCCCCGACGCTCCCGAGGTGCAGCTCTTTTAGTGATGCGGGGCAGCGGCCACACCTGCTGCAGTACCTTTATTGTACCTCGTTTACCATGCTCAGCATTTCATTCCCTTTACACCTCTCAGCCTTTCCCGTGCCGCTCTTTTTAACCAGCAGCGCTGCCCCGACGCTCCCGCGGTGCAGCTCTTTTAGTGATGCGGGGCAGCGGCCACACCTGCTGCAGTACCTTTATTGTACCTCGTTTACCATGCTCAGCATTTTATTCCCTTTACACCTCTCAAGCTTTCCGGACCCCTTTTTAACCAGCAGCGCTGCCCCGACGCTCCCGCGGTGCAGCTCTTTTAGTGATGCGGGGCAGCGGCCACTCCTGCTGCAGTATCTTTATTGTACCTCTTTTACCATGCTCAGCATTTCATTCCCTTTACACCTCTCAGCTTTTCCGGACCCCTTTTTAACCAGCAGCGCTGCCCCGACCGTCCCGCGGTGCAGCTCTTTTAGTGACACGGGGCAGCGGCCACACCTGCTGCAGTACCTTTATTGTACCTCGTTTACAATGCTCAGCATTTTATTCCCTTTACACCTCTCAGCCTTTCCCGTGCCGCTCTTTTTAACCAGCAGCGCTGCCCCGACGCTCCCGAGGTGCAGCTCTTTTAGTCACACGGGGCAGCGGCCACTCCTGCTGCAGTACCTTTACAGTATTTCTTAAACCATTGTCAATATTTTATTGCGCTCACACTTCCCAGCCTTTCCCATGCTGCTCTTTTTAACCAGCAGCGCTGCCCCGACGCTCCCGCGGTGCAGCTCTTTTAGTCACACGGGGCAGCGGCCACTCCTGCTGCAGTACCTTTATTGTACCTCGTTTACCATGCTCAGCATTTTATTCCCTTTACACCTCTCAGCCTTTCCCGTGCCGCTCTTTTTAACCAGCAGCGCTGCCCCGACGCTCCCGCGGTGCAGCTCTTTTAGTCACACGGGGCAGCGGCCACACCTGCTGCTGTACCTTTATTGTACCTCGTTTACCATGCTCAGCATTTTATTCCCTTTACACCTCTCACGCTTTCCGGACCCCTTTTTAACCAGCAGCGCTGCCCCGACCGTCCCGCGGTGCAGCTCTTTTAGTGATGCGGGGCAGCGGTCACTCCTGCTGCAGTACCTTTACAATATTTCTTAGACCATTGTCAATACTTTATTGCGCTGACGTTTCCCAGCCTTTCCCGTGCCGCTCTTTTTAACCAGCAGCGCTGCCCCGACGCTCCCGCGGTGCAGCTCCCTTAGTGACACGGGGCAGGGGCCGAGAGCCCTCTAGGTGCGGCTCCTCTATAGCACTTTACCGTTTTCTATTTTATTTCATTGGCACCTCGCGCGTTGCGCCGGGCGCCTCATTCGGGGACATGCGCCGGCTCCCACAGCGCCCCGCCCGCCGCCGCTCCCCGGGGGCCTCCCCGCTGCTCTCGGGAGATCGCACACCGCACGCGGCCCAAGCCCCGTCTCGCCGACGGCACTCACCACCCGCCGCCCGCCGCCGCGTTCTCCCGCTCCCTACCGGCACGAAGCGGCGCTGCCGATGACGGAGCCGATGCGCGGCTGCCACGCCGCTCTCTCCGCGCCTCAGGGCCGGCGCCTTCGGCCGCACACGGCGGCGTCCCCGCATCCGGGCCAGCCCGCGGAGCTCCTGCCGCCGCCGCCGCCGCCCCCCGACTGAGGGGCCGCGACGCCGGCGCCCCCTTTTATACTCCGCACCCCCTTTTCCCGCCACTGCCGCGGTGGGCTCCCCCCGCCTCAAAATCGCCCAGAAGCGCCCGAGGCGGGAACGGCGCAGCCCCACCGGCGCCTCGGAGAAGCTCTTCTAGTGACAAGGAGCAGCGGCCACTCCTGCTGCAGTACCTTTATTGTACCTCGTTTACCATGCTCAGCATTTTATTCCCTTTACACCTCTCACGCTTTCCGGACCCCTTTTTAACCAGCAGCGCTGCCCCGACGCTCCCGCGGTGCAGCTCTTTTAGTGATGCGGGGCAGCGGCCACTCCTGCAGCAGTATCTTTATTGTACCTCTTTTACCATGCTCAGCATTTCATTCCCTTTACACCTCTCACGCTTTCCGGACCCCTTTTAAGCCGGCAGCACTGCCCCGACGCTCCCGAGGTGCAGCTCTTTTAGTCACACGGGGCAGCGGCCACTCCTGCTGCAGTACCTTTACAATATTTCTTAGACCATTGTCAATATTTTATTGCGCTCACACTTCCCAGCCTTTCCCATACTGCTCTGTTTAACCAGCAGCGCTGCCCCGACGCTCCCGCGGTGCAGCTCTTTTAGTGACACGGGGCAGCAGCCACTCCTGCTGCAGTACTTTTAAAGGATTTTCGACCATTTTATTTTATACCCTTCACAGATGCGACCTTTGCCGTGACACCTTTGAAGCAGCACCCCTGCCCCACGTGCGCCGCGGTGCAGCTCATTTTATCCTGAGGAAGTGGCTACTCCTGCTGCGGTGTTGTTGTTATTTCTCAGACCTTTCTCTATATTTTATTTCCCTCACACCTCCAGTCCTTTTACGTGCCGCACGTTTACCGTCAGCACCACCCCAAAGGTGCCGCGGTGCAGCTGTTTTAGTGAACCCACGCAGCGGCCACAACTGCTGCTGTACCTTTTGAGTATTTCTTAGACCATTCTCAATATTTTATTGCGCTCACACTTCCCAGCCTTTCCGTGCTGCTCTTTTTAACCAGCAGCGCTGCCCCGACGCTCCCGCGGTGCAGCGCTTTTAGTGATGCGGGTCAGCGGCCACTCCTGCTGCAGTATCTTTATTGTACCTCGTTTACCATGCTCAGCATTTCATTCCCTTTACACCTCTCAGCCTTTCCCGTGCCGCTCTTTTTAACCAGCAGCGCTGCCCCGACGGTCCCGCGGTGCAGCTCTTTTAGTGACACGGGGCAGCGGCCACACCTGCTGCAGTACCTTTATTGTACCTCGTTTACCATGCTCAGCATTTTATTCCCTTTACACCTCTCAGCCTTTCCCGTGCCGCTCTTTTTAACCAGCAGCGCTGCCCCGACGCTCCCGCGGTGCAGCTCTTTTAGTGACACGGGGCAGCGGCCACACCTGCTGCTGTACCTTTATTGTACCTCGTTTACCATGCTCAGCATTTTATTCCCTTTACACCTCTCACGCTTTCCGGACCCCTTTTTAACCAGCAGCGCTGCCCCGACCGTCCCGCGGTGCAGCTCTTTTAGTGATGCGGGGCAGCGGCCACTCCTGCTGCTGTACCTTTATTGTACCTCGTTTACCATGCTCAGCATTTCATTCCCTTTACACCTCTCACGCTTTCCAGTGCCGCTCTTTTTAACCAGCAGCGCTGCCCCGACGCTCCCGCGGTGCAGCTCTTTTAGTGATGCGGAGCAGCGGCCACACCTGCTGCAGTACCTTTATTGTACCTCGTTTACCATGCTCAGCATTTTATTCCCTTTACACCTCTCAAGCTTTCCGGACCCCTTTTTAACCAGCAGCGCTGCCCCGACGCTCCCGCGGTGCAGCTCTTTTAGTGATGCGGGGCAGCGGCCACTCCTGCTGCAGTATCTTTATTGTACCTCTTTTACCATGCTCAGCATTTCATTCCCTTTACACCTCTCAGCTTTTCCGGACCCCTTTTTAACCAGCAGCGCTGCCCCGACCGTCCCGCGGTGCAGCTCTTTTAGTGACACGGGGCAGCGGCCACACCTGCTGCAGTACCTTTATTGTACCTCGTTTACAATGCTCAGCATTTTATTCCCTTTACACCTCTCAGCCTTTCCCGTGCCGCTCTTTTTAACCAGCAGCGCTGCCCCGACGCTCCCGAGGTGCAGCTCTTTTAGTCACACGGGGCAGCGGCCACTCCTGCTGCAGTACCTTTACAGTATTTCTTAAACCATTGTCAATATTTTATTGCGCTCACACTTCCCAGCCTTTCCCATGCTGCTCTTTTTAACCAGCAGCGCTGCCCCGACGCTCCCGCAGTGCAGCTCTTTTAGTGATGCGGAGCAGCGGCCACACCTGCTGCTGTACCTTTATTGTACCTCGTTTACCATGCTCAGCATTTTATTCCCTTTACACCTCTCACGCTTTCCGGACCCCTTTTTAACCAGCAGCGCTGCCCCGACGCCCCTGAGATGCAGCTCTTTTAGTGATGCGGGGCAGCGGCCACTCCTGCTGCTATACCTTTTCAATATTTCTTAGACCATTGTCAATATTTTATTGCGCTCACACTTCCCAGCCTTTCCCATGCTGCTCTGTTTAACCAGCAGCGCTGCCCCGACGCTCCCGAGGTGCAGCTCTTTTAGTGATGCGGGGCAGCGGCCACACCTGCTGCACTACCTTTATTGTACCTCGTTTACCATGCTCAGCATTTTATTCCCTTTACACCTCTCACGCTTTCCGGACCCCTTTTTAACCAGCAGCACTGCCCCGACGCTCCCGCGGTGCAGCTCTTTTAGTCACAGGGGGCAGCGGCCACACCTGCTGCAGTACCTTTATTGTACCTCTTTTACCATGCTCAGCATTTCAGTCCCTTTACACCTCTCACGCTTTCCCGTGCCGCTCTTTTTAACCAGCAGCGCTGCCCCGACGCTCCCGCGGTGCAGCTCTTTTAGTCACACGGGGCAGCGGCCACTCCTGCTGCTGTACCTTTATTGTACCTCGTTTACCATGCTCAGCATTTTATTCCCTTTACACCTCTCAGCCTTTCCCGTGCCGCTCTTTTTAACCAGCAGCGCTGCCCCGACGCTCCCGCGGTGCAGCTCTTTTAGTCACACGGGGCAGCGGCCACACCTGCTGCTGTACCTTTATTGTACCTCGTTTACCATGCTCAGCATTTCATTCCCTTTACACCTCTCACGCTTTCCGGACCCCTTTTTAACCAGCAGCGCTGCCCCGACCGTCCCGCGGTGCAGCTCTTTTAGTGATGCGGGGCAGCGGCCACTCCTGCTGCAGTACCTTTACAATATTTCTTAGACCATTGTCAATACTTTATTGCGCTGACGTTTCCCAGCCTTTCCCGTGCCGCTCTTTTTAACCAGCAGCGCTGCCCCGACGCTCCCGCGGTGCAGCTCCCTTAGTGACACGGGGCAGGGGCCGAGAGCCCTCTAGGTGCGGCTCCTCTATAGCACTTTACCGTTTTCTATTTTATTTCATTGGCACCTCGCGCGTTGCGCCGGGCGCCTCATTCGGGGACATGCGCCGGCTCCCACAGCGCCCCGCCCGCCGCCGCTCCCCGGGGGCCTCCCCGCTGCTCTCGGGAGATCGCACACCGCACGCGGCCCAAGCCCCGTCTCGCCGACGGCACTCACCACCCGCCGCCCGCCGCCGCGTTCTCCCGCTCCCTACCGGCACGAAGCGGCGCTGCCGATGACGGAGCCGATGCGCGGCTGCCACGCCGCTCTCTCCGCGCCTCAGGGCCGGCGCCTTCGGCCGCACACGGCGGCGTCCCCGCATCCGGGCCAGCCCGCGGAGCTCCTGCCGCCGCCGCCGCCGCCCCCCGACTGAGGGGCCGCGACGCCGGCGCCCCCTTTTATACTCCGCACCCCCTTTTCCCGCCACCGCCGCGGTGGGCTCCCCCCGCCTCAAAATCGCCCAGAAGCGCCCGAGGCGGGAACGGCGCAGCCCCACCGGCGCCTCGGAGAAGCTCTTCTAGTGACAAGGAGCAGCGGCCACTCCTGCTGCAGTACCTTTATTGTACCTCGTTTACCATGCTCAGCATTTTATTCCCTTTACACCTCTCACGCTTTCCGGACCCCTTTTTAACCAGCAGCGCTGCCCCGACGCTCCCGCGGTGCAGCTCTTTTAGTGATGCGGGGCAGCGGCCACTCCTGCAGCAGTATCTTTATTGTACCTCTTTTACCATGCTCAGCATTTCATTCCCTTTACACCTCTCACGCTTTCCCGTGCCGCTCTTTTTAACCAGCAGCGCTGCCCCGACGCTCCCGCGGTGCAGCTCTTTTAGTGATGCGGGGCAGCGGCCACTCCTGCAGCAGTATCTTTATTGTACCTCTTTTACCATGCTCAGCATTTCATTCCCTTTACACCTCTCACGCTTTCCGGACCCCTTTTTAACCAGCAGCGCTGCCCCGACGCTCCCGCGGTGCAGCGCTTTTAGTGATGCGGGGCAGCGGCCACTCCTGCAGCAGTATCTTTATTGTACCTCTTTTACCATGCTCAGCATTTCATTCCCTTTACACCTCTCACGCTTTCCGGACCCCTTTTAAGCCGGCAGCACTGCCCCGACGCTCCCGAGGTGCAGCTCTTTTAGTGATGCGGGGCAGCGGCCACACCTGCTGCAGTACCTTTATTGTACCTCGTTTACCATGCTCAGCATTTCATTCCCTTTACACCTCTCACGCTTTCCGGACCCCTTTTTAACCAGCAGCGCTTCCCCGACCGTCCCGCGGTGCAGCTCTTTTAGTGATGCGGGGCAGCGGCCACACCTGCTGCAGTACCTTTATTGTACCTCGTTTACCATGCTCAGCATTTCATTCCCTTTACACCTCTCACGCTTTCCGGACCCCTTTTTAACCAGCAGAGCTGCCCCGACGGTCCCGCGGTGCAGCTCTTGTAGTGATGCGGGGCAGCGGCCACTCCTGCTGCAGTACTTTTAAAGGATTTTCGACCATTTTATTTTATACCCTTCACAGATGCGACCTTTGCCGTGACACCTTTGAAGCAGCGCCCCTGCCCCAGGTGCGCCGCGGTGCAGCTCATTTTATCCTGAGGAAGTGGCTACTCCTGCTGCGGTGTTGTTATTATTTCTCAGACCTTTCTCTATATTTTATTTCCCTCACACCTCCAGTCCTTTTACGTGCCGCACGTTTACCGTCAGCACCACCCCAAAGGTGCCGCGGTGCAGCTGTTTTAGTGAACCCACGCAGCGGCCACTCCTGCTGCTGTACCTTTTGAGTATTTCTTAGACCATTCTCAATATTTTATTGCGCTCACACTTCCCAGCCTTTCCGTGCTGCTCTTTTTAACCAGCAGCGCTGCCCCGACGCTCCCGCGGTGCAGCTCTTTTAGTCACACGGGGCAGCAGCCACACCTGCTGCAGTACCTTTATTGTACCTCGTTTACCATGCTCAGCATTTCATTCCCTTTACACCTCTCACGCTTTCCGGACCCCTTTTTAACCAGCAGCGCTGCCCCGACCGTCCCGCGGTGCAGCTCTTTTAGTGATGCGGGGCAGCGGCCACACCTGCTGCAGTACCTTTATTGTACCTCGTTTACCATGCTCAGCATTTCATTCCCTTTACACCTCTCAGCCTTTCCCGTGCCGCTCTTTTTAACCAGCAGCGCTGCCCCGACGGTCCCGCGGTGCAGCTCTTTTAGTGATGCGGGGCAGCGGCCACACCTGCTGCAGTACCTTTATTGTACCTCGTTTACCATGCTCAGCATTTTATTCCCTTTACACCTCTCACGCTTTCCGGACCCCTTTTTAACCAGCAGCGCTGCCCCGACGCTCCCGCGGTGCAGCGCTTTTAGTGATGCGGGGCAGCGGCCACTCCTGCAGCAGTATCTTTATTGTACCTCTTTTACCATGCTCAGCATTTCATTCCCTTTACACCTCTCACGCTTTCCGGACCCCTTTTAAGCCGGCAGCGCTGCCCCGACGCTCCCGAGGTGCAGCTCTTTTAGTGATGCGGGGCAGCGGCCACACCTGCTGCAGTACCTTTATTGTACCTCGTTTACCATGCTCAGCATTTCATTCCCTTTACACCTCTCAGCCTTTCCCGTGCCGCTCTTTTTAACCAGCAGCGCTGCCCCGACGCTCCCGCGGTGCAGCTCTTTTAGTGATGCGGGGCAGCGGCCACACCTGCTGCAGTACCTTTATTGTACCTCGTTTACCATGCTCAGCATTTTATTCCCTTTACACCTCTCACGCTTTCCGGACCCCTTTTTAACCAGCAGCGCTGCCCCGACGCTCCCGCGGTGCAGCGCTTTTAGTCACACGGGGCAGCGGCCACTCCTGCAGCAGTATCTTTATTGTACCTCTTTTACCATGCTCAGCATTTCATTCCCTTTACACCTCTCACGCTTTCCGGACCCCTTTTAAGCCGGCAGCGCTGCCCCGACGCTCCCGAGGTGCAGCTCTTTTAGTGATGCGGGGCAGCGGCCACACCTGCTGCAGTACCTTTATTGTACCTCGTTTACCATGCTCAGCATTTCATTCCCTTTACACCTCTCAGCCTTTCCCGTGCCGCTCTTTTTAACCAGCAGCGCTGCCCCGACGCTCCCGCGGTGCAGCTCTTTTAGTGATGCGGGGCAGCGGCCACACCTGCTGCTGTACCTTTATTGTACCTCGTTTACCATGCTCAGCATTTTATTCCCTTTACACCTCTCAAGCTTTCCGGACCCCTTTTTAACCAGCAGCGCTGCCCCGACGCTCCCGCGGTGCAGCTCTTTTAGTGATGCGGGGCAGCGGCCACTCCTGCTGCAGTATCTTTATTGTACCTCTTTTACCATGCTCAGCATTTCATTCCCTTTACACCTCTCAGCTTTTCCGGACCCCTTTTTAACCAGCAGCGCTGCCCCGACCGTCCCGCGGTGCAGCTCTTTTAGTGACACGGGGCAGCGGCCACACCTGCTGCAGTACCTTTATTGTACCTCGTTTACAATGCTCAGCATTTTATTCCCTTTACACCTCTCAGCCTTTCCCGTGCCGCTCTTTTTAACCAGCAGCGCTGCCCCGACGCTCCCGAGGTGCAGCTCTTTTAGTCACACGGGGCAGCGGCCACTCCTGCTGCAGTACCTTTACAGTATTTCTTAAACCATTGTCAATATTTTATTGCGCTCACACTTCCCAGCCTTTCCCATGCTGCTCTTTTTAACCAGCAGCGCTGCCCCGACGCTCCCGCGGTGCAGCTCTTTTAGTCACACGGGGCAGCGGCCACTCCTGCTGCAGTACCTTTATTGTACCTCGTTTACCATGCTCAGCATTTTATTCCCTTTACACCTCTCAGCCTTTCCCGTGCCGCTCTTTTTAACCAGCAGCGCTGCCCCGACGCTCCCGCGGTGCAGCTCTTTTAGTCACACGGGGCAGCGGCCACACCTGCTGCTGTACCTTTATTGTACCTCGTTTACCATGCTCAGCATTTTATTCCCTTTACACCTCTCACGCTTTCCGGACCCCTTTTTAACCAGCAGCGCTGCCCCGACCGTCCCGCGGTGCAGCTCTTTTAGTGATGCGGGGCAGCGGTCACTCCTGCTGCAGTACCTTTACAATATTTCTTAGACCATTGTCAATACTTTATTGCGCTGACGTTTCCCAGCCTTTCCCGTGCCGCTCTTTTTAACCAGCAGCGCTGCCCCGACGCTCCCGCGGTGCAGCTCCCTTAGTGACACGGGGCAGGGGCCGAGAGCCCTCTAGGTGCGGCTCCTCTATAGCACTTTACCGTTTTCTATTTTATTTCATTGGTACCTCGCGCGTTGCGCCGGGCGCCTCATTCGGGGACATGCGCCGGCTCCCACAGCGCCCCGCCCGCCGCCGCTCCCCGGGGGCCTCCCCGCTGCTCTCGGGAGATCGCACACCGCACGCGGCCCAAGCCCCGTCTCGCCGACGGCACTCACCACCCGCCGCCCGCCGCCGCGTTCTCCCGCTCCCTACCGGCACGAAGCGGCGCTGCCGATGACGGAGCCGATGCGCGGCTGCCACGCCGCTCTCTCCGCGCCTCAGGGCCGGCGCCTTCGGCCGCACACGGCGGCGTCCCCGCATCCGGGCCAGCCCGCGGAGCTCCTGCCGCCGCCGCCGCCGCCCCCCGACTGAGGGGCCGCGACGCCGGCGCCCCCTTTTATACTCCGCACCCCCTTTTCCCGCCACTGCCGCGGTGGGCTCCCCCCGCCTCAAAATCGCCCAGAAGCGCCCGAGGCGGGAACGGCGCAGCCCCACCGGCGCCTCGGAGAAGCTCTTCTAGTGACAAGGAGCAGCGGCCACTCCTGCTGCAGTACCTTTATTGTACCTCGTTTACCATGCTCAGCATTTTATTCCCTTTACACCTCTCACGCTTTCCGGACCCCTTTTTAACCAGCAGCGCTGCCCCGACGCTCCCGCGGTGCAGCTCTTTTAGTGATGCGGGGCAGCGGCCACTCCTGCAGCAGTATCTTTATTGTACCTCTTTTACCATGCTCAGCATTTCATTCCCTTTACACCTCTCACGCTTTCCGGACCCCTTTTAAGCCGGCAGCACTGCCCCGACGCTCCCGAGGTGCAGCTCTTTTAGTCACACGGGGCAGCGGCCACTCCTGCTGCAGTACCTTTACAATATTTCTTAGACCATTGTCAATATTTTATTGCGCTCACACTTCCCAGCCTTTCCCATACTGCTCTGTTTAACCAGCAGCGCTGCCCCGACGCTCCCGCGGTGCAGCTCTTTTAGTGACACGGGGCAGCAGCCACTCCTGCTGCAGTACTTTTAAAGGATTTTCGACCATTTTATTTTATACCCTTCACAGATGCGACCTTTGCCGTGACACCTTTGAAGCAGCACCCCTGCCCCACGTGCGCCGCGGTGCAGCTCATTTTATCCTGAGGAAGTGGCTACTCCTGCTGCGGTGTTGTTGTTATTTCTCAGACCTTTCTCTATATTTTATTTCCCTCACACCTCCAGTCCTTTTACGTGCCGCACGTTTACCGTCAGCACCACCCCAAAGGTGCCGCGGTGCAGCTGTTTTAGTGAACCCACGCAGCGGCCACAACTGCTGCTGTACCTTTTGAGTATTTCTTAGACCATTCTCAATATTTTATTGCGCTCACACTTCCCAGCCTTTCCGTGCTGCTCTTTTTAACCAGCAGCGCTGCCCCGACGCTCCCGCGGTGCAGCGCTTTTAGTGATGCGGGGCAGCGGCCACTCCTGCTGCAGTATCTTTATTGTACCTCGTTTACCATGCTCAGCATTTCATTCCCTTTACACCTCTCAGCCTTTCCCGTGCCGCTCTTTTTAACCAGCAGCGCTGCCCCGACGGTCCCGCGGTGCAGCTCTTTTAGTGATGCGGGGCAGCGGCCACACCTGCTGCAGTACCTTTATTGTACCTCGTTTACCATGCTCAGCATTTTATTCCCTTTACACCTCTCAGCCTTTCCCGTGCCGCTCTTTTTAACCAGCAGCGCTGCCCCGACGCTCCCGCGGTGCAGCTCTTTTAGTGACACGGGGCAGCGGCCACACCTGCTGCTGTACCTTTATTGTACCTCGTTTACCATGCTCAGCATTTTATTCCCTTTACACCTCTCACGCTTTCCGGACCCCTTTTTAACCAGCAGCGCTGCCCCGACCGTCCCGCGGTGCAGCTCTTTTAGTGATGCGGGGCAGCGGCCACTCCTGCTGCTGTACCTTTATTGTACCTCGTTTACCATGCTCAGCATTTCATTCCCTTTACACCTCTCACGCTTTCCAGTGCCGCTCTTTTTAACCAGCAGCGCTGCCCCGACGCTCCCGCGGTGCAGCTCTTTTAGTGATGCGGAGCAGCGGCCACACCTGCTGCAGTACCTTTATTGTACCTCGTTTACCATGCTCAGCATTTTATTCCCTTTACACCTCTCAAGCTTTCCGGACCCCTTTTTAACCAGCAGCGCTGCCCCGACGCTCCCGCGGTGCAGCTCTTTTAGTGATGCGGGGCAGCGGCCACTCCTGCTGCAGTATCTTTATTGTACCTCTTTTACCATGCTCAGCATTTCATTCCCTTTACACCTCTCAGCTTTTCCGGACCCCTTTTTAACCAGCAGCGCTGCCCCGACCGTCCCGCGGTGCAGCTCTTTTAGTGACACGGGGCAGCGGCCACACCTGCTGCAGTACCTTTATTGTACCTCGTTTACAATGCTCAGCATTTTATTCCCTTTACACCTCTCAGCCTTTCCCGTGCCGCTCTTTTTAACCAGCAGCGCTGCCCCGACGCTCCCGAGGTGCAGCTCTTTTAGTCACACGGGGCAGCGGCCACTCCTGCTGCAGTACCTTTACAGTATTTCTTAAACCATTGTCAATATTTTATTGCGCTCACACTTCCCAGCCTTTCCCATGCTGCTCTTTTTAACCAGCAGCGCTGCCCCGACGCTCCCGAGGTGCAGCTCTTTTAATTACGCGGAGCAGCGGCCACTCCTGCTGCAGTACCTTTACAATATTTCTTAGACCATTGTCAATATTTTATTCCGGTCACACTTCCCAGTCTTTCCCGTGCCGCTCTTTTTAACCAGCAGCGCTGCCCCGACGCTCCCGCGGTGCAGCTCTTTTAGTGATGCGGGGCAGCGGCCACTCCTGCTGCAGTACCTTTATTGTACCTCGTTTACCATGCTCAGCATTTTATTCCCTTTACACCTCTCAGCCTTTCCCGTGCCGCTCTTTTTAACCAGCAGCGCTGCCCCGACGCTCCCGCGGTGCAGCTCTTTTAGTCACACGGGGCAGCGGCCACACCTGCTGCTGTACCTTTATTGTACCTCGTTTACCATGCTCAGCATTTTATTCCCTTTACACCTCTCACGCTTTCCGGACCCCTTTTTAACGAGCAGCGCTGCCCCGACCGTCCCGCGGTGCAGCTCTTTTAGTGATGCGGGGCAGCGGTCACTCCTGCTGCAGTACCTTTACAATATTTCTTAGACCATTGTCAATACTTTATTGCGCTGACGTTTCCCAGCCTTTCCCGTGCCGCTCTTTTTAACCAGCAGCGCTGCCCCGACGCTCCCGCGGTGCAGCTCCCTTAGTGACACGGGGCAGGGGCCGAGAGCCCTCTAGGTGCGGCTCCTCTATAGCACTTTACCGTTTTCTATTTTATTTCATTGGCACCTCGCGCGTTGCGCCGGGCGCCTCATTCGGGGACATGCGCCGGCTCCCACAGCGCCCCGCCCGCCGCCGCTCCCCGGGGGCCTCCCCGCTGCTCTCGGGAGATCGCACACCGCACGCGGCCCAAGCCCCGTCTCGCCGACGGCACTCACCACCCGCCGCCCGCCGCCGCGTTCTCCCGCTCCCTACCGGCACGAAGCGGCGCTGCCGATGACGGAGCCGATGCGCGGCTGCCACGCCGCTCTCTCCGCGCCTCAGGGCCGGCGCCTTCGGCCGCACACGGCGGCGTCCCCGCATCCGGGCCAGCCCGCGGAGCTCCTGCCGCCGCCGCCGCCGCCCCCCGACTGAGGGGCCGCGACGCCGGCGCCCCCTTTTATACTCCGCACCCCCTTTTCCCGCCACTGCCGCGGTGGGCTCCCCCCGCCTCAAAATCGCCCAGAAGCGCCCGAGGCGGGAACGGCGCAGCCCCACCGACGCCTCGGAGAAGCTCTTCTAGTGACAAGGAGCAGCGGCCACTCCTGCTGCAGTACCTTTATTGTACCTCGTTTACCATGCTCAGCATTTTATTCCCTTTACACCTCTCACGCTTTCCGGACCCCTTTTTAACCAGCAGCGCTGCCCCGACGCTCCCGCGGTGCAGCTCTTTTAGTGATGCGGGGCAGCGGCCACTCCTGCAGCAGTATCTTTATTGTACCTCTTTTACCATGCTCAGCATTTCATTCCCTTTACACCTCTCACGCTTTCCGGACCCCTTTTAAGCCGGCAGCACTGCCCCGACGCTCCCGAGGTGCAGCTCTTTTAGTCACACGGGGCAGCGGCCACTCCTGCTGCAGTACCTTTACAATATTTCTTAGACCATTGTCAATATTTTATTGCGCTCACACTTCCCAGCCTTTCCCATACTGCTCTGTTTAACCAGCAGCGCTGCCCCGACGCTCCCGCGGTGCAGCTCTTTTAGTGACACGGGGCAGCAGCCACTCCTGCTGCAGTACTTTTAAAGGATTTTCGACCATTTTATTTTATACCCTTCACAGATGCGACCTTTGCCGTGACACCTTTGAAGCAGCACCCCTGCCCCACGTGCGCCGCGGTGCAGCTCATTTTATCCTGAGGAAGTGGCTACTCCTGCTGCGGTGTTGTTGTTATTTCTCAGACCTTTCTCTATATTTTATTTCCCTCACACCTCCAGTCCTTTTACGTGCCGCACGTTTACCGTCAGCACCACCCCAAAGGTGCCGCGGTGCAGCTGTTTTAGTGAACCCACGCAGCGGCCACAACTGCTGCTGTACCTTTTGAGTATTTCTTAGACCATTCTCAATATTTTATTGCGCTCACACTTCCCAGCCTTTCCGTGCTGCTCTTTTTAACCAGCAGCGCTGCCCCGACGCTCCCGCGGTGCAGCGCTTTTAGTGATGCGGGGCAGCGGCCACACCTGCTGCAGTATCTTTATTGTACCTCGTTTACCATGCTCAGCATTTTATTCCCTTTACACCTCTCAGCCTTTCCCGTGCCGCTCTTTTTAACCAGCAGCGCTGCCCCGACGCTCCCGCGGTGCAGCTCTTTTAGTGACACGGGACAGCGGCCACACCTGCTGCTGTACCTTTATTGTACCTCGTTTACCATGCTCAGCATTTTATTCCCTTTACACCTCTCACGCTTTCCGGACCCCTTTTTAACCAGCAGCGCTGCCCCGACCGTCCCGCGGTGCAGCTCTTTTAGTGATGCGGGGCAGCGGCCACTCCTGCTGCTGTACCTTTATTGTACCTCGTTTACCATGCTCAGCATTTCATTCCCTTTACACCTCTCACGCTTTCCGGACCCCTTTTTAACCAGCAGCGCTGCCCCGACGCTCCCGAGATGCAGCTCTTTTAGTGATGCGGGGCAGCGGCCACTCCTGCTGCTGTACCTTTTCAATATTTCTTAGACCATTGTCAATATTTTATTGCGCTCACACTTCCCAGCCTTTCCCATGCTGCTCTGTTTAACCAGCAGCGCTGCCCCGACGCTCCCGAGGTGCAGCTCTTTTAGTGATGCGGGGCAGCGGCCACACCTGCTGCACTACCTTTATTGTACCTCGTTTACCATGCTCAGCATTTTATTCCCTTTACACCTCTCACGCTTTCCGGACCCCTTTTTAACCAGCAGCACTGCCCCGACGCTCCCGCGGTGCAGCTCTTTTAGTCACAGGGGGCAGCGGCCACACCTGCTGCAGTACCTTTATTGTACCTCTTTTACCATGCTCAGCATTTCATTCCCTTTACACCTCTCACGCTTTCCCGTGCCGCTCTTTTTAACCAGCAGCGCTGCCCCGACGCTCCCGCGGTGCAGCTCTTTTAGTCACACGGGGCAGCGGCCACTCCTGCTGCTGTACCTTTATTGTACCTCGTTTACAATGCTCAGCATTTTATTCCCTTTACACCTCTCAGCCTTTCCCGTGCCGCTCTTTTTAACCAGCAGCGCTGCCCCGACGCTCCCGAGGTGCAGCTCTTTTAGTCACACGGGGCAGCGGCCACACCTGCTGCTGTACCTTTATTGTACCTCGTTTACCATGCTCAGCATTTCATTCCCTTTACACCTCTCACGCTTTCCGGACCCCTTTTTAACCAGCAGCGCTTCCCCGACCGTCCCGCGGTGCAGCTCTTTTAGTGACGCGGGGCAGCGGCCACACCTGCTGCAGTATCTTTATTGTACCTCGTTTACAATGCTCAGCATTTCATTCCCTTTACACCTCTCAGCCTTTCCCGTGCCGCTCTTTTTAACCAGCAGCGCTGCCCCGACGCTCCCGAGGTGCAGCTCTTTTAGTCACACGGGGCAGCGGCCACTCCTGCTGCAGTACCTTTACAGTATTTCTTAAACCATTGTGAATATTTTATTGCGCTCACACTTCCCAGCCTTTCCCATGCTGCTCTTTTTAACCAGCAGCGCTGCCCCGACCGTCCCGCGGTGCAGCTCTTTTAGTGATGCGGGGCAGCGGCCACACCTGCAGCAGTATCTTTATTGTACCTCGTTTACCATGCTCAGCATTTCATTCCCTTTACACCTCTCAGCCTTTCCGGGCCCCTTTTTAACCAGCAGCGCTGCCCCGACGCTCCCGCGGTGCAGCTCTTTTAGTGATGCGGGGCAGCGGCCACTCCTGCTGCTGTACCTGTATTGTACCTCGTTTACCATGCTCAGCATTTCATTCCCTTTACACCTCTCAGCCTTTCCCGTGCCGCTCTGTTTAACCAGCAGCCCTGCCCCGACGCTCCCACGGTGCAGCTCTTTTAGTCACACGGGGCAGCGGCCACACCTGCTGCAGTACCTTTATTGTACCTCGTTTACCATGCTCAGCATTTTATTCCCTTTACACCTCTCACGCTTTCCGGACCCCTTTTTAACCAGCAGAGCTGCCCCGATGGTCCCGCGGTGCAGCTCTTTTAGTGATGCGGGGCAGCGGCCACTCCTGCTGCAGTACCTTTACAATATTTCTTAGACCATTGTCAATATTTTATTGCGCTCACACTTCCCAGCCTTTCCCATACTGCTCTGTTTAACCAGCAGCGCTGCCCCGACGCTCCCGCGGTGCAGCTCTTTTAGTGACACGGGGCAGCAGCCACTCCTGCTGCAGTACTTTTAAAGGATTTTCGACCATTTTATTTTATACCCTTCACAGATGCGACCTTTGCCGTGACACCTTTGAAGCAGCACCCCTGCCCCAGGTGCGCCGCGGTGCAGCTCATTTTATCCTGAGGAAGTGGCTACTCCTGCTGCGGTGTTGTTGTTATTTCTCAGACCTTTCTCTATATTTTATTTCCCTCACACCTCCAGTCCTTTTACGTGCCGCACGTTTACCGTCAGCACCACCCCAAAGGTGCCGCGGTGCAGCTGTTTTAGTGAACCCACGCAGCGGCCACAACTGCTGCTGTACCTTTTGAGTATTTCTTAGACCATTCTCAATATTTTATTGCGCTCACACTTCCCAGCCTTTCCGTGCTGCTCTTTTTAACCAGCAGCGCTGCCCCGACGCTCCCGCGGTGCAGCTCTTTTAGTGACACGTGGCAGCGGCCACACCTGCTGCAGTACCTTTATTGTACCTCGTTTACCATGCTCAGCATTTCATTCCCTTTACACCTCTCAGCCTTTCCCGTGCCGCTCTTTTTAACCAGCAGCGCTGCCCGGACGCTCCCGCGGTGCAGCTCTTTTAGTGACACGGGGCAGCGGCCACTCCTGCTGCAGTACCTTTATTGTACCTCGTTTACCATGCTCAGCATTTTATTCCCTTTACACCTCTCAAGCTTTCCGGACCCCTTTTTAACCAGCAGCGCTGCCCCGACCGTCCCGCGGTGCAGCTCTTTTAGTGACGCGGGGCAGCGGCCACACCTGCTGCTGTACCTTTATTGTACCTCGTTTACAATGCTCAGCATTTTATTCCCTTTACACCTCTCAGCCTTTCCCGTGCCGCTCTTTTTAACCAGCAGCGCTGCCCCGACCGTCCCGCGGTGCAGCTCTTTTAGTGACGCGGAGCAGCGGCCACTCCTGCTGCTGTACCTTTATTGTACCTCGTTTACCATGCTCAGCATTTTATTCCCTTTACACCTCTCACGCTTTCCGGACCCCTTTTTAGCCAGCAGCGCTGCCCCGACGCTCCCGAGGTGCAGCTCTTTTAGTGATGCGGGGCAGCGGCCACTCCTGCTGCAGTACCTTTACAATATTTCTTAGACCATTGTCAATATTTTATTCCGCTCACACTTCCCAGCCTTTCCCGTGCCGCTCTTTTTAACCAGCAGCGCTGCCCCGACGCTCCCGCGGTGCAGCTCTTTTAGTGATGCGGGGCAGCGGCCACTCCTGCTGCAGTACCTTTATTGTACCTCGTTTACCATGCTCAGCATTTCATTCCCTTTACACCTCTCACGCTTTCCAGTGCCGCTCTTTTTAACCAGCAGCGCTGCCCCGACGGTCCCGCGGTGCAGCTCTTTTAGTGATGCGGAGCAGCGGCCACACCTGCTGCTGTACCTTTTTTGTACCTCGTTTACCATGCTCAGCATTTTATTCCCTTTACACCTCTCACGCTTTCCGGACCCCTTTTTAACCAGCAGCGCTGCCCCGACCGTCCCGCGGTGCAGCTCTTTTAGTGATGCGGGGCAGCGGCCACTCCTGCTGCAGTACCTTTACAATATTTCTTAGACCATTGTCAATATTTTATTCCGCTCACACTTCCCAGCCTTTCCCGTGCCGCTCTGTTTAACCAGCAGCCCTGCCCCGACGCTCCCGCGGTGCAGCTCTTTTAGTCACACGGGGCAGCGGCCACACCTGCTGCTGTACCTTTATTGTACCTCGTTTACCATGCTCAGCATTTCATTCCCTTTACACCTCTCACGCTTTCCGGACCCCTTTTTAACCAGCAGCGCTGCCCCGACGCTCCCGCGGTGCAGCTCTTTTAGTGATGCGGGGCAGCGGCCACTCCTGCTGCAGTACCTTTACAATATTTCTTAGACCATTGTCAATACTTTATTGCGCTGACGTTTCCCAGCCTTTCCCGTGCCGCTCTTTTTAACCAGCAGCGCTGCCCCGACGCTCCCGCGGTGCAGCTCCCTTAGTGACACGGGGCAGGGGCCGAGAGCCCTCTAGGTGCGGCTCCTCTATAGCACTTTACCGTTTTCTATTTTATTTCATTGGCACCTCGCGCGTTGCGCCGGGCGCCTCATTCGGGGACATGCGCCGGCTCCCACAGCGCCCCGCCCGCCGCCGCTCCCCGGGGGCCTCCCCGCTGCTCTCGGGAGATCGCACACCGCACGCGGCCCAAGCCCCGTCTCGCCGACGGCACTCACCACCCGCCGCCCGCCGCCGCGTTCTCCCGCTCCCTACCGGCACGAAGCGGCGCTGCCGATGACGGAGCCGATGCGCGGCTGCCACGCCGCTCTCTCCGCGCCTCAGGGCCGGCGCCTTCGGCCGCACACGGCGGCGTCCCCGCATCCGGGCCAGCCCGCGGAGCTCCTGCCGCCGCCGCCGCCGCCCCCCGACTGAGGGGCCGCGACGCCGGCGCCCCCTTTTATACTCCGCACCCCCTTTTCCCGCCACTGCCGCGGTGGGCTCCCCCCGCCTCAAAATCGCCCAGAAGCGCCCGAGGCGGGAACGGCGCAGCCCCACCGGCGCCTCGGAGAAGCTCTTCTAGTGACAAGGAGCAGCGGCCACTCCTGCTGCAGTACCTTTATTGTACCTCGTTTACCATGCTCAGCATTTTATTCCCTTTACACCTCTCACGCTTTCCGGACCCCTTTTTAACCAGCAGCGCTGCCCCGACGCTCCCGCGGTGCAGCTCTTTTAGTGATGCGGGGCAGCGGCCACTCCTGCAGCAGTATCTTTATTGTACCTCTTTTACCATGCTCAGCATTTCATTCCCTTTACACCTCTCACGCTTTCCGGACCCCTTTTAAGCCGGCAGCACTGCCCCGACGCTCCCGAGGTGCAGCTCTTTTAGTCACACGGGGCAGCGGCCACTCCTGCTGCAGTACCTTTACAATATTTCTTAGACCATTGTCAATATTTTATTGCGCTCACACTTCCCAGCCTTTCCCATACTGCTCTGTTTAACCAGCAGCGCTGCCCCGACGCTCCCGCGGTGCAGCTCTTTTAGTGACACGGGGCAGCAGCCACTCCTGCTGCAGTACTTTTAAAGGATTTTCGACCATTTTATTTTATACCCTTCACAGATGCGACCTTTGCCGTGACACCTTTGAAGCAGCACCCCTGCCCCACGTGCGCCGCGGTGCAGCTCATTTTATCCTGAGGAAGTGGCTACTCCTGCTGCGGTGTTGTTGTTATTTCTCAGACCTTTCTCTATATTTTATTTCCCTCACACCTCCAGTCCTTTTACGTGCCGCACGTTTACCGTCAGCACCACCCCAAAGGTGCCGCGGTGCAGCTGTTTTAGTGAACCCACGCAGCGGCCACAACTGCTGCTGTACCTTTTGAGTATTTCTTAGACCATTCTCAATATTTTATTGCGCTCACACTTCCCAGCCTTTCCGTGCTGCTCTTTTTAACCAGCAGCGCTGCCCCGACGCTCCCGCGGTGCAGCGCTTTTAGTGATGCGGGGCAGCGGCCACTCCTGCTGCAGTATCTTTATTGTACCTCGTTTACCATGCTCAGCATTTCATTCCCTTTACACCTCTCAGCCTTTCCCGTGCCGCTCTTTTTAACCAGCAGCGCTGCCCCGACGGTCCCGCGGTGCAGCTCTTTTAGTGACACGGGGCAGCGGCCACACCTGCTGCTGTACCTTTATTGTACCTCGTTTACCATGCTCAGCATTTTATTCCCTTTACACCTCTCACGCTTTCCGGACCCCTTTTTAACCAGCAGCGCTGCCCCGACGCTCCCGAGATGCAGCTCTTTTAGTGATGCGGGGCAGCGGCCACTCCTGCTGCTATACCTTTTCAATATTTCTTAGACCATTGTCAATATTTTATTGCGCTCACACTTCCCAGCCTTTCCCATGCTGCTCTGTTTAACCAGCAGCGCTGCCCCGACGCTCCCGAGGTGCAGCTCTTTTAGTGATGCGGGGCAGCGGCCACACCTGCTGCACTACCTTTATTGTACCTCGTTTACCATGCTCAGCATTTTATTCCCTTTACACCTCTCACGCTTTCCGGACCCCTTTTTAACCAGCAGCACTGCCCCGACGCTCCCGCGGTGCAGCTCTTTTAGTCACAGGGGGCAGCGGCCACACCTGCTGCAGTACCTTTATTGTACCTCTTTTACCATGCTCAGCATTTCATTCCCTTTACACCTCTCACGCTTTCCCGTGCCGCTCTTTTTAACCAGCAGCGCTGCCCCGACGCTCCCGCGGTGCAGCTCTTTTAGTCACACGGGGCAGCGGCCACTCCTGCTGCTGTACCTTTATTGTACCTCGTTTACAATGCTCAGCATTTTATTCCCTTTACACCTCTCACGCTTTCCGGACCCCTTTTTAACCAGCAGCGCTGCCCCGACCGTCCCGCGGTGCAGCTCTTTTAGTGACGCGGGGCAGCGGCCACACCTGCTGCAGTATCTTTATTGTACCTCGTTTACAATGCTCAGCATTTCATTCCCTTTACACCTCTCAGCCTTTCCCGTGCCGCTCTTTTTAACCAGCAGCGCTGCCCCGACGCTCCCACGGTGCAGCTCTTTTAGTCACACGGGGCAGCGGCCACACCTGCTGCAGTACCTTTATTGTACCTCGTTTACCATGCTCAGCATTTTATTCCCTTTACACCTCTCACGCTTTCCGGACCCCTTTTTAACCAGCAGAGCTGCCCCGATGGTCCCGCGGTGCAGCTCTTTTAGTGATGCGGGGCAGCGGCCACTCCTGCTGCAGTACCTTTACAATATTTCTTAGACCATTGTCAATATTTTATTGCGCTCACACTTCCCAGCCTTTCCCATACTGCTCTGTTTAACCAGCAGCGCTGCCCCGACGCTCCCGCGGTGCAGCTCTTTTAGTGACACGGGGCAGCAGCCACTCCTGCTGCAGTACTTTTAAAGGATTTTCGACCATTTTATTTTATACCCTTCACAGATGCGACCTTTGCCGTGACACCTTTGAAGCAGCACCCCTGCCCCAGGTGCGCCGCGGTGCAGCTCATTTTATCCTGAGGAAGTGGCTACTCCTGCTGCGGTGTTGTTGTTATTTCTCAGACCTTTCTCTATATTTTATTTCCCTCACACCTCCAGTCCTTTTACGTGCCGCACGTTTACCGTCAGCACCACCCCAAAGGTGCCGCGGTGCAGCTGTTTTAGTGAACCCACGCAGCGGCCACAACTGCTGCTGTACCTTTTGAGTATTTCTTAGACCATTCTCAATATTTTATTGCGCTCACACTTCCCAGCCTTTCCGTGCTGCTCTTTTTAACCAGCAGCGCTGCCCCGACGCTCCCGCGGTGCAGCTCTTTTAGTGACACGTGGCAGCGGCCACACCTGCTGCAGTACCTTTATTGTACCTCGTTTACCATGCTCAGCATTTTATTCCCTTTACACCTCTCACGCTTTCCGGACCCCTTTTTAACCAGCAGCGCTGCCCCGACGCTCCCGCGGTGCAGCTCTTTTAGTGACACGGGGCAGCGGCCACACCTGCTGCTGTACCTTTATTGTACCTCGTTTACCATGCTCAGCATTTTATTCCCTTTACACCTCTCAGCCTTTCCCGTGCCGCTCTTTTTAACCAGCAGCGCTGCGCCGACGCTCCCGCGGTGCAGCTCTTTTAGTGATGCGGGGCAGCGGCCACTCCTGCAGCAGTATCTTTATTGTACCTCTTTTACCATGCTCAGCATTTCATTCCCTTTACACCTCTCACGCTTTCCAGTGCCGCTCTTTTTAACCAGCAGCGCTGCCCCGACGGTCCCGCGGTGCAGCTCTTTTAGTGATGCGGAGCAGCGGCCACACCTGCTGCTGTACCTTTATTGTACCTCGTTTACCATGCTCAGCATTTTATTCCCTTTACACCTCTCACGTTTTCCGGACCCCTTTTTAACCAGCAGCGCTGCCCCGACGCTCCCGAGATGCAGCTCTTTTAGTGATGCGGGGCAGCGGCCACTCCTGCTGCAGTACCTTTACAATATTTCTTAGACCATTGTCAATATTTTATTGCGCTCACACTTCCCAGCCTTTCCCATGCTGCTCTGTTTAACCAGCAGCGCTGCCCCGACGCTCCCGAGGTGCAGCTCTTTTAGTGATGCGGGGCAGCGGCCACACCTGCTGCACTACCTTTATTGTACCTCGTTTACCATGCTCAGCATTTTATTCCCTTTACACCTCTCACGCTTTCCGGACCCCTTTTTAACCAGCAGCGCTGCCCCGACCGTCCCGCGGTGCAGCTCTTTTAGTGATGCGGGGCAGCGGCCACTCCTGCTGCAGTACCTTTACAATATTTCTTAGACCATTGTCAATACTTTATTGCGCTGACGTTTCCCAGCCTTTCCCGTGCTGCTCTGTTTAACCAGCAGCGCTGCCCCGACGCTCCCGCGGTGCAGCTCCCTTAGTGACACGGGGCAGGGGCCGAGAGCCCTCTAGGTGCGGCTCCTCTATAGCACTTTACCGTTTTCTATTTTATTTCATTGGCACCTCGCGCGTTGCGCCGGGCGCCTCATTCGGGGACATGCGCCGGCTCCCACAGCGCCCCGCCCGCCGCCGCTCCCCGGGGGCCTCCCCGCTGCTCTCGGGAGATCGCACACCGCACGCGGCCCAAGCCCCGTCTCGCCGACGGCACTCACCACCCGCCGCCCGCCGCCGCGTTCTCCCGCTCCCTACCGGCACGAAGCGGCGCTGCCGATGACGGAGCCGATGCGCGGCTGCCACGCCGCTCTCTCCGCGCCTCAGGGCCGGCGCCTTCGGCCGCACAGGGCGGCGTCCCCGCATCCGGGCCAGCCCGCGGAGCTCCTGCCGCCGCCGCCGCCGCCCCCCGACTGAGGGGCCGCGACGCCGGCGCCCCCTTTTATACTCCGCACCCCCTTTTCCCGCCACTGCCGCGGTGGGCTCCCCCCGCCTCAAAATCGCCCAGAAGCGCCCGAGGCGGGAACGGCGCAGCCCCACCGGCGCCTCGGAGAAGCTCTTCTAGTGACAAGGAGCAGCGGCCACTCCTGCTGCAGTACCTTTATTGTACCTCGTTTACCATGCTCAGCATTTCATTCCCTTTACACCTCTCAGCCTTTCCCGTGCCGCTCTTTTTAACCAGCAGCGCTGCCCGGACGCTCCCGCGGTGCAGCTCTTTTAGTGACACGGGGCAGCGGCCACTCCTGCTGCAGTACCTTTATTGTACCTCGTTTACCATGCTCAGCATTTTATTCCCTTTACACCTCTCAAGCTTTCCGGACCCCTTTTTAACCAGCAGCGCTGCCCCGACCGTCCCGCGGTGCAGCTCTTTTAGTGACGCGGGGCAGCGGCCACACCTGCTGCTGTACCTTTATTGTACCTCGTTTACAATGCTCAGCATTTTATTCCCTTTACACCTCTCAGCCTTTCCCGTGCCGCTCTTTTTAACCAGCAGCGCTGCCCCGACCGTCCCGCGGTGCAGCTCTTTTAGTGACGCGGAGCAGCGGCCACTCCTGCTGCTGTACCTTTATTGTACCTCGTTTACCATGCTCAGCATTTTATTCCCTTTACACCTCTCACGCTTTCCGGACCCCTTTTTAGCCAGCAGCGCTGCCCCGACGCTCCCGAGGTGCAGCTCTTTTAGTGATGCGGGGCAGCGGCCACTCCTGCTGCAGTACCTTTACAATATTTCTTAGACCATTGTCAATATTTTATTCCGCTCACACTTCCCAGCCTTTCCCGTGCCGCTCTTTTTAACCAGCAGCGCTGCCCCGACGCTCCCGCGGTGCAGCTCTTTTAGTGATGCGGGGCAGCGGCCACTCCTGCTGCAGTACCTTTATTGTACCTCGTTTACCATGCTCAGCATTTCATTCCCTTTACACCTCTCACGCTTTCCAGTGCCGCTCTTTTTAACCAGCAGCGCTGCCCCGACGGTCCCGCGGTGCAGCTCTTTTAGTGATGCGGAGCAGCGGCCACACCTGCTGCTGTACCTTTTTTGTACCTCGTTTACCATGCTCAGCATTTTATTCCCTTTACACCTCTCACGCTTTCCGGACCCCTTTTTAACCAGCAGCGCTGCCCCGACCGTCCCGCGGTGCAGCTCTTTTAGTGATGCGGGGCAGCGGCCACTCCTGCTGCAGTACCTTTACAATATTTCTTAGACCATTGTCAATATTTTATTCCGCTCACACTTCCCAGCCTTTCCCGTGCCGCTCTGTTTAACCAGCAGCCCTGCCCCGACGCTCCCGCGGTGCAGCTCTTTTAGTCACACGGGGCAGCGGCCACACCTGCTGCTGTACCTTTATTGTACCTCGTTTACCATGCTCAGCATTTCATTCCCTTTACACCTCTCACGCTTTCCGGACCCCTTTTTAACCAGCAGCGCTGCCCCGACGCTCCCGCGGTGCAGCTCTTTTAGTGATGCGGGGCAGCGGCCACTCCTGCTGCAGTACCTTTACAATATTTCTTAGACCATTGTCAATATTTTATTGCGCTCACACTTCCCAGCCTTTCCCATACTGCTCTGTTTAACCAGCAGCGCTGCCCCGACGCTCCCGCGGTGCAGCTCTTTTAGTGACACGGGGCAGCAGCCACTCCTGCTGCAGTACTTTTAAAGGATTTTCGACCATTTTATTTTATACCCTTCACAGATGCGACCTTTGCCGTGACACCTTTGAAGCAGCACCCCTGCCCCAGGTGCGCCGCGGTGCAGCTCATTTTATCCTGAGGAAGTGGCTACTCCTGCTGCGGTGTTGTTGTTATTTCTCAGACCTTTCTCTATATTTTATTTCCCTCACACCTCCAGTCCTTTTACGTGCCGCACGTTTACCGTCAGCACCACCCCAAAGGTGCCGCGGTGCAGCTGTTTTAGTGAACCCACGCAGCGGCCACAACTGCTGCTGTACCTTTTGAGTATTTCTTAGACCATTCTCAATATTTTATTGCGCTCACACTTCCCAGCCTTTCCGTGCTGCTCTTTTTAACCAGCAGCGCTGCCCCGACGCTCCCGCGGTGCAGCTCTTTTAGTGACACGGGGCAGCGGCCACACCTGCTGCTGTACCTTTATTGTACCTCGTTTACCATGCTCAGCATTTCATTCCCTTTACACCTCTCACGCTTTCCGGACCCCTTTTTAACCAGCAGCGCTTCCCCGACCGTCCCGAGGTGCAGCTCTTTTAGTGATGCGGGGCAGCGGCCACTCCTGCTGCAGTACCTTTACAATATTTCTTAGACCATTGTGAATATTTTATTCCGCTCACACTTCCCAGCCTTTCCGTGCCGCTCTTTTTAACCAGCAGCGCTGCCCCGACCGTCCCGCGGTGCAGCTCTTTTAGTGATGCGGGGCAGCGGCCACTCCTGCTGCAGTACCTTTACAATATTTCTTAGACCATTGTCAATACTTTATTGCGCTGACGTTTCCCAGCCTTTCCCGTGCCGCTCTTTTTAACCAGCAGCGCTGCCCCGACGCTCCCGCGGTGCAGCTCCCTTAGTGACACGGGGCAGGGGCCGAGAGCCCTCTAGGTGCGGCTCCTCTATAGCACTTTACCGTTTTCTATTTTATTTCATTGGCACCTCGCGCGTTGCGCCGGGCGCCTCATTCGGGGACATGCGCCGGCTCCCACAGCGCCCCGCCCGCCGCCGCTCCCCGGGGGCCTCCCCGCTGCTCTCGGGAGATCGCACACCGCACGCGGCCCAAGCCCCGTCTCGCCGACGGCACTCACCACCCGCCGCCCGCCGCCGCGTTCTCCCGCTCCCTACCGGCACGAAGCGGCGCTGCCGATGACGGAGCCGATGCGCGGCTGCCACGCCGCTCTCTCCGCGCCTCAGGGCCGGCGCCTTCGGCCGCACACGGCGGCGTCCCCGCATCCGGGCCAGCCCGCGGAGCTCCTGCCGCCGCCGCCGCCGCCCCCCGACTGAGGGGCCGCGACGCCGGCGCCCCCTTTTATACTCCGCACCCCCTTTTCCCGCCACTGCCGCGGTGGGCTCCCCCCGCCTCAAAATCGCCCAGAAGCGCCCGAGGCGGGAACGGCGCAGCCCCACCGGCGCCTCGGAGAAGCTCTTCTAGTGACAAGGAGCAGCGGCCACTCCTGCTGCAGTACCTTTATTGTACCTCGTTTACCATGCTCAGCATTTTATTCCCTTTACACCTCTCACGCTTTCCGGACCCCTTTTTAACCAGCAGCGCTGCCCCGACGCTCCCGCGGTGCAGCTCTTTTAGTGATGCGGGGCAGCGGCCACTCCTGCAGCAGTATCTTTATTGTACCTCTTTTACCATGCTCAGCATTTCATTCCCTTTACACCTCTCACGCTTTCCCGTGCCGCTCTTTTTAACCAGCAGCGCTGCCCCGACGCTCCCGCGGTGCAGCTCTTTTAGTGATGCGGGGCAGCGGCCACTCCTGCAGCAGTATCTTTATTGTACCTCTTTTACCATGCTCAGCATTTCATTCCCTTTACACCTCTCACGCTTTCCGGACCCCTTTTTAACCAGCAGCGCTGCCCCGACGCTCCCGCGGTGCAGCGCTTTTAGTGATGCGGGGCAGCGGCCACTCCTGCAGCAGTATCTTTATTGTACCTCTTTTACCATGCTCAGCATTTCATTCCCTTTACACCTCTCACGCTTTCCGGACCCCTTTTAAGCCGGCAGCACTGCCCCGACGCTCCCGAGGTGCAGCTCTTTTAGTGATGCGGGGCAGCGGCCACACCTGCTGCAGTACCTTTATTGTACCTCGTTTACCATGCTCAGCATTTCATTCCCTTTACACCTCTCACGCTTTCCGGACCCCTTTTTAACCAGCAGCGCTTCCCCGACCGTCCCGCGGTGCAGCTCTTTTAGTGATGCGGGGCAGCGGCCACACCTGCTGCAGTACCTTTATTGTACCTCGTTTACCATGCTCAGCATTTCATTCCCTTTACACCTCTCAGCCTTTCCCGTGCCGCTCTTTTTAACCAGCAGCGCTGCCCCGACGCTCCCGCGGTGCAGCTCTTTTAGTGATGCGGGGCAGCGGCCACACCTGCTGCAGTACCTTTATTGTACCTCGTTTACCATGCTCAGCATTTTATTCCCTTTACACCTCTCAAGCTTTCCGGACCCCTTTTTAACCAGCAGCGCTGCCCCGACGCTCCCGCGGTGCAGCTCTTTTAGTGACGCGGGGCAGCGGCCACTCCTGCTGCAGTATCTTTATTGTACCTCTTTTACCATGCTCAGCATTTCATTCCCTTTACACCTCTCACGCTTTCCGGACCCCTTTTTAGCCAGCAGCGCTGCCCCGACCGTCCCGCGGTGCAGCTCTTTTAGTGACGCGGGGCAGCGGCCACACCTGCTGCAGTACCTTTATTGTACCTCGTTTACAATGCTCAGCATTTTATTCCCTTTACACCTCTCAGCCTTTCCCGTGCCGCTCTTTTTAACCAGCAGCGCTGCCCCGACGCTCCCGAGGTGCAGCTCTTTTAGTCACACGGGGCAGCGGCCACTCCTGCTGCAGTACCTTTACAGTATTTCTTAAACCATTGTGAATATTTTATTGCGCTCACACTTCCCAGCCTTTCCCATGCTGCTCTTTTTAACCAGCAGCGCTGCCCCGACCGTCCCGCGGTGCAGCTCTTTTAGTGATGCGGGGCAGCGGCCACACCTGCAGCAGTATCTTTATTGTACCTCGTTTACCATGCTCAGCATTTCATTCCCTTTACACCTCTCAGCCTTTCCGGGCCCCTTTTTAACCAGCAGCGCTGCCCCGACGCTCCCGCGGTGCAGCTCTTTTAGTCACACGGGGCAGCGGCCACACCTGCTGCTGTACCTTTATTGTACCTCGTTTACCATGCCCAGCATTTCATTCCCTTTACACCTCTCAGCCTTTCCTGTGCCGCTCTTTTTAACCAGCAGCGCTGCCCCGACCGTCCCGCGGTGCAGCTCTTTTAGTCACACGGGGCAGCGGCCACACCTGCTGCAGTACCTTTATTGTACCTCGTTTACCATGCTCAGCATTTCATTCCCTTTACACCTCTCACGCTTTCCGGACCCCTTTTTAACCAGCAGCGCTTCCCCGACCGTCCCGCGGTGCAGCTCTTTTAGTGATGCGGGGCAGCGGCCACACCTGCTGCAGTACCTTTATTGTACCTCGTTTACCATGCTCAGCATTTCATTCCCTTTACACCTCTCACGCTTTCCGGACCCCTTTTTAACCAGCAGAGCTGCCCCGACGGTCCCGCGGTGCAGCTCTTGTAGTGATGCGGGGCAGCGGCCACTCCTGCTGCAGTACTTTTAAAGGATTTTCGACCATTTTATTTTATACCCTTCACAGATGCGACCTTTGCCGTGACACCTTTGAAGCAGCGCCCCTGCCCCAGGTGCGCCGCGGTGCAGCTCATTTTATCCTGAGGAAGTGGCTACTCCTGCTGCGGTGTTGTTATTATTTCTCAGACCTTTCTCTATATTTTATTTCCCTCACACCTCCAGTCCTTTTACGTGCCGCACGTTTACCGTCAGCACCACCCCAAAGGTGCCGCGGTGCAGCTGTTTTAGTGAACCCACGCAGCGGCCACTCCTGCTGCTGTACCTTTTGAGTATTTCTTAGACCATTCTCAATATTTTATTGCGCTCACACTTCCCAGCCTTTCCGTGCTGCTCTTTTTAACCAGCAGCGCTGCCCCGACGCTCCCGCGGTGCAGCTCTTTTAGTCACACGGGGCAGCAGCCACACCTGCTGCAGTATCTTTATTGTACCTCGTTTACCATGCTCAGCATTTCATTCCCTTTACACCTCTCACGCTTTCCGGACCCCTTTTTAACCAGCAGCGCTGCCCCGACTGTCCCGCGGTGCAGCTCTTTTAGTGATGCGGAGCAGCGGCCACACCTGCTGCAGTACCTTTATTGTACCTCGTTTACCATGCTCAGCATTTCATTCCCTTTACACCTCTCAGCCTTTCCCGTGCCGCTCTTTTTAACCAGCAGCGCTGCCCCGACGCTCCCGCGGTGCAGCTCTTTTAGTGATGCGGGGCAGCGGCCACACCTGCTGCAGTACCTTTATTGTACCTCGTTTACCATGCTCAGCATTTTATTCCCTTTACACCTCTCACGCTTTCCGGACCCCTTTTTAACCAGCAGCGCTGCCCCGACGCTCCCGCGGTGCAGCGCTTTTAGTGATGCGGGGCAGCGGCCACTCCTGCAGCAGTATCTTTATTGTACCTCTTTTACCATGCTCAGCATTTCATTCCCTTTACACCTCTCACGCTTTCCGGACCCCTTTTAAGCCGGCAGCGCTGCCCCGACGCTCCCGAGGTGCAGCTCTTTTAGTGATGCGGGGCAGCGGCCACACCTGCTGCAGTACCTTTATTGTACCTCGTTTACCATGCTCAGCATTTCATTCCCTTTACACCTCTCAGCCTTTCCCGTGCCGCTCTTTTTAACCAGCAGCGCTGCCCCGACGCTCCCGCGGTGCAGCTCTTTTAGTGATGCGGGGCAGCGGCCACACCTGCTGCAGTACCTTTATTGTACCTCGTTTACCATGCTCAGCATTTTATTCCCTTTACACCTCTCACGCTTTCCGGACCCCTTTTTAACCAGCAGCGCTGCCCCGACGCTCCCGCGGTGCAGCGCTTTTAGTCACACGGGGCAGCGGCCACTCCTGCAGCAGTATCTTTATTGTACCTCTTTTACCATGCTCAGCATTTCATTCCCTTTACACCTCTCACGCTTTCCGGACCCCTTTTAAGCCGGCAGCGCTGCCCCGACGCTCCCGAGGTGCAGCTCTTTTAGTGATGCGGGGCAGCGGCCACACCTGCTGCAGTACCTTTATTGTACCTCGTTTACCATGCTCAGCATTTCATTCCCTTTACACCTCTCAGCCTTTCCCGTGCCGCTCTTTTTAACCAGCAGCGCTGCCCCGACGCTCCCGCGGTGCAGCTCTTTTAGTGATGCGGGGCAGCGGCCACACCTGCTGCTGTACCTTTATTGTACCTCGTTTACCATGCTCAGCATTTTATTCCCTTTACACCTCTCAAGCTTTCCGGACCCCTTTTTAACCAGCAGCGCTGCCCCGACGCTCCCGCGGTGCAGCTCTTTTAGTGATGCGGGGCAGCGGCCACTCCTGCTGCAGTATCTTTATTGTACCTCTTTTACCATGCTCAGCATTTCATTCCCTTTACACCTCTCAGCTTTTCCGGACCCCTTTTTAACCAGCAGCGCTGCCCCGACCGTCCCGCGGTGCAGCTCTTTTAGTGACACGGGGCAGCGGCCACACCTGCTGCAGTACCTTTATTGTACCTCGTTTACAATGCTCAGCATTTTATTCCCTTTACACCTCTCAGCCTTTCCCGTGCCGCTCTTTTTAACCAGCAGCGCTGCCCCGACGCTCCCGAGGTGCAGCTCTTTTAGTCACACGGGGCAGCGGCCACTCCTGCTGCAGTACCTTTACAGTATTTCTTAAACCATTGTCAATATTTTATTGCGCTCACACTTCCCAGCCTTTCCCATGCTGCTCTTTTTAACCAGCAGCGCTGCCCCGACGCTCCCGCGGTGCAGCTCTTTTAGTCACACGGGGCAGCGGCCACTCCTGCTGCAGTACCTTTATTGTACCTCGTTTACCATGCTCAGCATTTTATTCCCTTTACACCTCTCAGCCTTTCCCGTGCCGCTCTTTTTAACCAGCAGCGCTGCCCCGACGCTCCCGCGGTGCAGCTCTTTTAGTCACACGGGGCAGCGGCCACACCTGCTGCTGTACCTTTATTGTACCTCGTTTACCATGCTCAGCATTTTATTCCCTTTACACCTCTCACGCTTTCCGGACCCCTTTTTAACCAGCAGCGCTGCCCCGACCGTCCCGCGGTGCAGCTCTTTTAGTGATGCGGGGCAGCGGTCACTCCTGCTGCAGTACCTTTACAATATTTCTTAGACCATTGTCAATACTTTATTGCGCTGACGTTTCCCAGCCTTTCCCGTGCCGCTCTTTTTAACCAGCAGCGCTGCCCCGACGCTCCCGCGGTGCAGCTCCCTTAGTGACACGGGGCAGGGGCCGAGAGCCCTCTAGGTGCGGCTCCTCTATAGCACTTTACCGTTTTCTATTTTATTTCATTGGTACCTCGCGCGTTGCGCCGGGCGCCTCATTCGGGGACATGCGCCGGCTCCCACAGCGCCCCGCCCGCCGCCGCTCCCCGGGGGCCTCCCCGCTGCTCTCGGGAGATCGCACACCGCACGCGGCCCAAGCCCCGTCTCGCCGACGGCACTCACCACCCGCCGCCCGCCGCCGCGTTCTCCCGCTCCCTACCGGCACGAAGCGGCGCTGCCGATGACGGAGCCGATGCGCGGCTGCCACGCCGCTCTCTCCGCGCCTCAGGGCCGGCGCCTTCGGCCGCACACGGCGGCGTCCCCGCATCCGGGCCAGCCCGCGGAGCTCCTGCCGCCGCCGCCGCCGCCCCCCGACTGAGGGGCCGCGACGCCGGCGCCCCCTTTTATACTCCGCACCCCCTTTTCCCGCCACTGCCGCGGTGGGCTCCCCCCGCCTCAAAATCGCCCAGAAGCGCCCGAGGCGGGAACGGCGCAGCCCCACCGGCGCCTCGGAGAAGCTCTTCTAGTGACAAGGAGCAGCGGCCACTCCTGCTGCAGTACCTTTATTGTACCTCGTTTACCATGCTCAGCATTTTATTCCCTTTACACCTCTCACGCTTTCCGGACCCCTTTTTAACCAGCAGCGCTGCCCCGACGCTCCCGCGGTGCAGCTCTTTTAGTGATGCGGGGCAGCGGCCACTCCTGCAGCAGTATCTTTATTGTACCTCTTTTACCATGCTCAGCATTTCATTCCCTTTACACCTCTCACGCTTTCCGGACCCCTTTTAAGCCGGCAGCACTGCCCCGACGCTCCCGAGGTGCAGCTCTTTTAGTCACACGGGGCAGCGGCCACTCCTGCTGCAGTACCTTTACAATATTTCTTAGACCATTGTCAATATTTTATTGCGCTCACACTTCCCAGCCTTTCCCATACTGCTCTGTTTAACCAGCAGCGCTGCCCCGACGCTCCCGCGGTGCAGCTCTTTTAGTGACACGGGGCAGCAGCCACTCCTGCTGCAGTACTTTTAAAGGATTTTCGACCATTTTATTTTATACCCTTCACAGATGCGACCTTTGCCGTGACACCTTTGAAGCAGCACCCCTGCCCCACGTGCGCCGCGGTGCAGCTCATTTTATCCTGAGGAAGTGGCTACTCCTGCTGCGGTGTTGTTGTTATTTCTCAGACCTTTCTCTATATTTTATTTCCCTCACACCTCCAGTCCTTTTACGTGCCGCACGTTTACCGTCAGCACCACCCCAAAGGTGCCGCGGTGCAGCTGTTTTAGTGAACCCACGCAGCGGCCACAACTGCTGCTGTACCTTTTGAGTATTTCTTAGACCATTCTCAATATTTTATTGCGCTCACACTTCCCAGCCTTTCCGTGCTGCTCTTTTTAACCAGCAGCGCTGCCCCGACGCTCCCGCGGTGCAGCGCTTTTAGTGATGCGGGGCAGCGGCCACACCTGCTGCAGTATCTTTATTGTACCTCGTTTACCATGCTCAGCATTTTATTCCCTTTACACCTCTCAGCCTTTCCCGTGCCGCTCTTTTTAACCAGCAGCGCTGCCCCGACGCTCCCGCGGTGCAGCTCTTTTAGTGACACGGGACAGCGGCCACACCTGCTGCTGTACCTTTATTGTACCTCGTTTACCATGCTCAGCATTTTATTCCCTTTACACCTCTCACGCTTTCCGGACCCCTTTTTAACCAGCAGCGCTGCCCCGACCGTCCCGCGGTGCAGCTCTTTTAGTGATGCGGGGCAGCGGCCACTCCTGCTGCTGTACCTTTATTGTACCTCGTTTACCATGCTCAGCATTTCATTCCCTTTACACCTCTCACGCTTTCCGGACCCCTTTTTAACCAGCAGCGCTGCCCCGACGCTCCCGAGATGCAGCTCTTTTAGTGATGCGGGGCAGCGGCCACTCCTGCTGCTGTACCTTTTCAATATTTCTTAGACCATTGTCAATATTTTATTGCGCTCACACTTCCCAGCCTTTCCCATGCTGCTCTGTTTAACCAGCAGCGCTGCCCCGACGCTCCCGAGGTGCAGCTCTTTTAGTGATGCGGGGCAGCGGCCACACCTGCTGCACTACCTTTATTGTACCTCGTTTACCATGCTCAGCATTTTATTCCCTTTACACCTCTCACGCTTTCCGGACCCCTTTTTAACCAGCAGCACTGCCCCGACGCTCCCGCGGTGCAGCTCTTTTAGTCACAGGGGGCAGCGGCCACACCTGCTGCAGTACCTTTATTGTACCTCTTTTACCATGCTCAGCATTTCATTCCCTTTACACCTCTCACGCTTTCCCGTGCCGCTCTTTTTAACCAGCAGCGCTGCCCCGACGCTCCCGCGGTGCAGCTCTTTTAGTCACACGGGGCAGCGGCCACTCCTGCTGCTGTACCTTTATTGTACCTCGTTTACAATGCTCAGCATTTTATTCCCTTTACACCTCTCAGCCTTTCCCGTGCCGCTCTTTTTAACCAGCAGCGCTGCCCCGACGCTCCCGAGGTGCAGCTCTTTTAGTCACACGGGGCAGCGGCCACACCTGCTGCTGTACCTTTATTGTACCTCGTTTACCATGCTCAGCATTTCATTCCCTTTACACCTCTCACGCTTTCCGGACCCCTTTTTAACCAGCAGCGCTTCCCCGACCGTCCCGCGGTGCAGCTCTTTTAGTGACGCGGGGCAGCGGCCACACCTGCTGCAGTATCTTTATTGTACCTCGTTTACAATGCTCAGCATTTCATTCCCTTTACACCTCTCAGCCTTTCCCGTGCCGCTCTTTTTAACCAGCAGCGCTGCCCCGACGCTCCCGAGGTGCAGCTCTTTTAGTCACACGGGGCAGCGGCCACTCCTGCTGCAGTACCTTTACAGTATTTCTTAAACCATTGTGAATATTTTATTGCGCTCACACTTCCCAGCCTTTCCCATGCTGCTCTTTTTAACCAGCAGCGCTGCCCCGACCGTCCCGCGGTGCAGCTCTTTTAGTGATGCGGGGCAGCGGCCACACCTGCAGCAGTATCTTTATTGTACCTCGTTTACCATGCTCAGCATTTCATTCCCTTTACACCTCTCAGCCTTTCCGGGCCCCTTTTTAACCAGCAGCGCTGCCCCGACGCTCCCGCGGTGCAGCTCTTTTAGTGATGCGGGGCAGCGGCCACTCCTGCTGCTGTACCTGTATTGTACCTCGTTTACCATGCTCAGCATTTCATTCCCTTTACACCTCTCAGCCTTTCCCGTGCCGCTCTGTTTAACCAGCAGCCCTGCCCCGACGCTCCCACGGTGCAGCTCTTTTAGTCACACGGGGCAGCGGCCACACCTGCTGCAGTACCTTTATTGTACCTCGTTTACCATGCTCAGCATTTTATTCCCTTTACACCTCTCACGCTTTCCGGACCCCTTTTTAACCAGCAGAGCTGCCCCGATGGTCCCGCGGTGCAGCTCTTTTAGTGATGCGGGGCAGCGGCCACTCCTGCTGCAGTACCTTTACAATATTTCTTAGACCATTGTCAATATTTTATTGCGCTCACACTTCCCAGCCTTTCCCATACTGCTCTGTTTAACCAGCAGCGCTGCCCCGACGCTCCCGCGGTGCAGCTCTTTTAGTGACACGGGGCAGCAGCCACTCCTGCTGCAGTACCTTTATTGTACCTCTTTTACCATGCTCAGCATTTCATTCCCTTTACACCTCTCACGCTTTCCCGTGCCGCTCTTTTTAACCAGCAGCGCTGCCCCGACGCTCCCGCGGTGCAGCTCTTTTAGTCACACGGGGCAGCGGCCACTCCTGCTGCTGTACCTTTATTGTACCTCGTTTACAATGCTCAGCATTTTATTCCCTTTACACCTCTCAGCCTTTCCCGTGCCGCTCTTTTTAACCAGCAGCGCTGCCCCGACGCTCCCGAGGTGCAGCTCTTTTAGTCACACGGGGCAGCGGCCACACCTGCTGCTGTACCTTTATTGTACCTCGTTTACCATGCTCAGCATTTCATTCCCTTTACACCTCTCACGCTTTCCGGACCCCTTTTTAACCAGCAGCGCTTCCCCGACCGTCCCGCGGTGCAGCTCTTTTAGTGACGCGGGGCAGCGGCCACACCTGCTGCAGTATCTTTATTGTACCTCGTTTACAATGCTCAGCATTTCATTCCCTTTACACCTCTCAGCCTTTCCCGTGCCGCTCTTTTTAACCAGCAGCGCTGCCCCGACGCTCCCGAGGTGCAGCTCTTTTAGTCACACGGGGCAGCGGCCACTCCTGCTGCAGTACCTTTACAGTATTTCTTAAACCATTGTGAATATTTTATTGCGCTCACACTTCCCAGCCTTTCCCATGCTGCTCTTTTTAACCAGCAGCGCTGCCCCGACCGTCCCGCGGTGCAGCTCTTTTAGTGATGCGGGGCAGCGGCCACACCTGCAGCAGTATCTTTATTGTACCTCGTTTACCATGCTCAGCATTTCATTCCCTTTACACCTCTCAGCCTTTCCGGGCCCCTTTTTAACCAGCAGCGCTGCCCCGACGCTCCCGCGGTGCAGCTCTTTTAGTGATGCGGGGCAGCGGCCACTCCTGCTGCTGTACCTGTATTGTACCTCGTTTACCATGCTCAGCATTTCATTCCCTTTACACCTCTCAGCCTTTCCCGTGCCGCTCTGTTTAACCAGCAGCCCTGCCCCGACGCTCCCACGGTGCAGCTCTTTTAGTCACACGGGGCAGCGGCCACACCTGCTGCAGTACCTTTATTGTACCTCGTTTACCATGCTCAGCATTTTATTCCCTTTACACCTCTCACGCTTTCCGGACCCCTTTTTAACCAGCAGAGCTGCCCCGATGGTCCCGTGGTGCAGCTCTTTTAGTGATGCGGGGCAGCGGCCACTCCTGCTGCAGTACCTTTACAATATTTCTTAGACCATTGTCAATATTTTATTGCGCTCACACTTCCCAGCCTTTCCCATACTGCTCTGTTTAACCAGCAGCGCTGCCCCGACGCTCCCGCGGTGCAGCTCTTTTAGTGACACGGGGCAGCAGCCACTCCTGCTGCAGTACTTTTAAAGGATTTTCGACCATTTTATTTTATACCCTTCACAGATGCGACCTTTGCCGTGACACCTTTGAAGCAGCACCCCTGCCCCAGGTGCGCCGCGGTGCAGCTCATTTTATCCTGAGGAAGTGGCTACTCCTGCTGCGGTGTTGTTGTTATTTCTCAGACCTTTCTCTATATTTTATTTCCCTCACACCTCCAGTCCTTTTACGTGCCGCACGTTTACCGTCAGCACCACCCCAAAGGTGCCGCGGTGCAGCTGTTTTAGTGAACCCACGCAGCGGCCACAACTGCTGCTGTACCTTTTGAGTATTTCTTAGACCATTCTCAATATTTTATTGCGCTCACACTTCCCAGCCTTTCCGTGCTGCTCTTTTTAACCAGCAGCGCTGCCCCGACGCTCCCGCGGTGCAGCTCTTTTAGTGACACGTGGCAGCGGCCACACCTGCTGCAGTACCTTTATTGTACCTCGTTTACCATGCTCAGCATTTCATTCCCTTTACACCTCTCAGCCTTTCCCGTGCCGCTCTTTTTAACCAGCAGCGCTGCCCGGACGCTCCCGCGGTGCAGCTCTTTTAGTGACACGGGGCAGCGGCCACTCCTGCTGCAGTACCTTTATTGTACCTCGTTTACCATGCTCAGCATTTTATTCCCTTTACACCTCTCAAGCTTTCCGGACCCCTTTTTAACCAGCAGCGCTGCCCCGACCGTCCCGCGGTGCAGCTCTTTTAGTGACGCGGGGCAGCGGCCACACCTGCTGCTGTACCTTTATTGTACCTCGTTTACAATGCTCAGCATTTTATTCCCTTTACACCTCTCAGCCTTTCCCGTGCCGCTCTTTTTAACCAGCAGCGCTGCCCCGACCGTCCCGCGGTGCAGCTCTTTTAGTGACGCGGAGCAGCGGCCACTCCTGCTGCTGTACCTTTATTGTACCTCGTTTACCATGCTCAGCATTTTATTCCCTTTACACCTCTCACGCTTTCCGGACCCCTTTTTAGCCAGCAGCGCTGCCCCGACGCTCCCGAGGTGCAGCTCTTTTAGTGATGCGGGGCAGCGGCCACTCCTGCTGCAGTACCTTTACAATATTTCTTAGACCATTGTCAATATTTTATTCCGCTCACACTTCCCAGCCTTTCCCGTGCCGCTCTTTTTAACCAGCAGCGCTGCCCCGACGCTCCCGCGGTGCAGCTCTTTTAGTGATGCGGGGCAGCGGCCACTCCTGCTGCAGTACCTTTATTGTACCTCGTTTACCATGCTCAGCATTTCATTCCCTTTACACCTCTCACGCTTTCCAGTGCCGCTCTTTTTAACCAGCAGCGCTGCCCCGACGGTCCCGCGGTGCAGCTCTTTTAGTGATGCGGAGCAGCGGCCACACCTGCTGCTGTACCTTTTTTGTACCTCGTTTACCATGCTCAGCATTTTATTCCCTTTACACCTCTCACGCTTTCCGGACCCCTTTTTAACCAGCAGCGCTGCCCCGACCGTCCCGCGGTGCAGCTCTTTTAGTGATGCGGGGCAGCGGCCACTCCTGCTGCAGTACCTTTACAATATTTCTTAGACCATTGTCAATATTTTATTCCGCTCACACTTCCCAGCCTTTCCCGTGCCGCTCTGTTTAACCAGCAGCCCTGCCCCGACGCTCCCGCGGTGCAGCTCTTTTAGTCACACGGGGCAGCGGCCACACCTGCTGCTGTACCTTTATTGTACCTCGTTTACCATGCTCAGCATTTCATTCCCTTTACACCTCTCACGCTTTCCGGACCCCTTTTAAGCCGGCAGCACTGCCCCGACGCTCCCGAGGTGCAGCTCTTTTAGTCACACGGGGCAGCGGCCACTCCTGCTGCAGTACCTTTACAATATTTCTTAGACCATTGTCAATATTTTATTGCGCTCACACTTCCCAGCCTTTCCCATACTGCTCTGTTTAACCAGCAGCGCTGCCCCGACGCTCCCGCGGTGCAGCTCTTTTAGTGACACGGGGCAGCAGCCACTCCTGCTGCAGTACTTTTAAAGGATTTTCGACCATTTTATTTTATACCCTTCACAGATGCGACCTTTGCCGTGACACCTTTGAAGCAGCACCCCTGCCCCACGTGCGCCGCGGTGCAGCTCATTTTATCCTGAGGAAGTGGCTACTCCTGCTGCGGTGTTGTTGTTATTTCTCAGACCTTTCTCTATATTTTATTTCCCTCACACCTCCAGTCCTTTTACGTGCCGCACGTTTACCGTCAGCACCACCCCAAAGGTGCCGCGGTGCAGCTGTTTTAGTGAACCCACGCAGCGGCCACAACTGCTGCTGTACCTTTTGAGTATTTCTTAGACCATTCTCAATATTTTATTGCGCTCACACTTCCCAGCCTTTCCGTGCTGCTCTTTTTAACCAGCAGCGCTGCCCCGACGCTCCCGCGGTGCAGCTCTTTTAGTGACACGGGGCAGCGGCCACACCTGCTGCTGTACCTTTATTGTACCTCGTTTACCATGCTCAGCATTTCATTCCCTTTACACCTCTCACGCTTTCCGGACCCCTTTTTAACCAGCAGCGCTTCCCCGACCGTCCCGAGGTGCAGCTCTTTTAGTGATGCGGGGCAGCGGCCACTCCTGCTGCAGTACCTTTACAATATTTCTTAGACCATTGTGAATATTTTATTCCGCTCACACTTCCCAGCCTTTCCGTGCCGCTCTTTTTAACCAGCAGCGCTGCCCCGACCGTCCCGCGGTGCAGCTCTTTTAGTGATGCGGGGCAGCGGCCACTCCTGCTGCAGTACCTTTACAATATTTCTTAGACCATTGTCAATACTTTATTGCGCTGACGTTTCCCAGCCTTTCCCGTGCCGCTCTTTTTAACCAGCAGCGCTGCCCCGACGCTCCCGCGGTGCAGCTCCCTTAGTGACACGGGGCAGGGGCCGAGAGCCCTCTAGGTGCGGCTCCTCTATAGCACTTTACCGTTTTCTATTTTATTTCATTGGCACCTCGCGCGTTGCGCCGGGCGCCTCATTCGGGGACATGCGCCGGCTCCCACAGCGCCCCGCCCGCCGCCGCTCCCCGGGGGCCTCCCCGCTGCTCTCGGGAGATCGCACACCGCACGCGGCCCAAGCCCCGTCTCGCCGACGGCACTCACCACCCGCCGCCCGCCGCCGCGTTCTCCCGCTCCCTACCGGCACGAAGCGGCGCTGCCGATGACGGAGCCGATGCGCGGCTGCCACGCCGCTCTCTCCGCGCCTCAGGGCCGGCGCCTTCGGCCGCACAGGGCAGCGTCCCCGCATCCGGGCCAGCCCGCGGAGCTCCTGCCGCCGCCGCCGCCGCCCCCCGACTGAGGGGCCGCGACGCCGGCGCCCCCTTTTATACTCCGCACCCCCTTTTCCCGCCACTGCCGCGGTGGGCTCCCCCCGCCTCAAAATCGCCCAGAAGCGCCCGAGGCGGGAACGGCGCAGCCCCACCGGCGCCTCGGAGAAGCTCTTCTAGTGACAAGGAGCAGCGGCCACTCCTGCTGCAGTACCTTTATTGTACCTCGTTTACCATGCTCAGCATTTTATTCCCTTTACACCTCTCACGCTTTCCGGACCCCTTTTTAACCAGCAGCGCTGCCCCGACGCTCCCGCGGTGCAGCTCTTTTAGTGATGCGGGGCAGCGGCCACTCCTGCAGCAGTATCTTTATTGTACCTCTTTTACCATGCTCAGCATTTCATTCCCTTTACACCTCTCACGCTTTCCGGACCCCTTTTAAGCCGGCAGCACTGCCCCGACGCTCCCGAGGTGCAGCTCTTTTAGTCACACGGGGCAGCGGCCACTCCTGCTGCAGTACCTTTACAATATTTCTTAGACCATTGTCAATATTTTATTGCGCTCACACTTCCCAGCCTTTCCCATACTGCTCTGTTTAACCAGCAGCGCTGCCCCGACGCTCCCGCGGTGCAGCTCTTTTAGTGACACGGGGCAGCAGCCACTCCTGCTGCAGTACTTTTAAAGGATTTTCGACCATTTTATTTTATACCCTTCACAGATGCGACCTTTGCCGTGACACCTTTGAAGCAGCACCCCTGCCCCACGTGCGCCGCGGTGCAGCTCATTTTATCCTGAGGAAGTGGCTACTCCTGCTGCGGTGTTGTTGTTATTTCTCAGACCTTTCTCTATATTTTATTTCCCTCACACCTCCAGTCCTTTTACGTGCCGCACGTTTACCGTCAGCACCACCCCAAAGGTGCCGCGGTGCAGCTGTTTTAGTGAACCCACGCAGCGGCCACAACTGCTGCTGTACCTTTTGAGTATTTCTTAGACCATTCTCAATATTTTATTGCGCTCACACTTCCCAGCCTTTCCGTGCTGCTCTTTTTAACCAGCAGCGCTGCCCCGACGCTCCCGCGGTGCAGCGCTTTTAGTGATGCGGGGCAGCGGCCACTCCTGCTGCAGTATCTTTATTGTACCTCGTTTACCATGCTCAGCATTTCATTCCCTTTACACCTCTCAGCCTTTCCCGTGCCGCTCTTTTTAACCAGCAGCGCTGCCCCGACGGTCCCGCGGTGCAGCTCTTTTAGTGACACGGGGCAGCGGCCACACCTGCTGCTGTACCTTTATTGTACCTCGTTTACCATGCTCAGCATTTTATTCCCTTTACACCTCTCACGCTTTCCGGACCCCTTTTTAACCAGCAGCGCTGCCCCGACGCTCCCGCGGTGCAGCTCTTTTAGTGATGCGGGGCAGCGGCCACTCCTGCTGCTGTACCTTTATTGTACCTCGTTTACCATGCTCAGCATTTCATTCCCTTTACACCTCTCACGCTTTCCAGTGCCGCTCTTTTTAACCAGCAGCGCTGCCCCGACGCTCCCGCAGTGCAGCTCTTTTAGTGATGCGGAGCAGCGGCCACACCTGCTGCAGTACCTTTATTGTACCTCGTTTACCATGCTCAGCATTTTATTCCCTTTACACCTCTCAAGCTTTCCGGACCCCTTTTTAACCAGCAGCGCTGCCCCGACGCTCCCGCGGTGCAGCTCTTTTAGTGATGCGGGGCAGCGGCCACTCCTGCTGCAGTATCTTTATTGTACCTCTTCTACCATGCTCAGCATTTCATTCCCTTTACACCTCTCAGCTTTTCCGGACCCCTTTTTAACCAGCAGCGCTGCCCCGACCGTCCCGCGGTGCAGCTCTTTTAGTGACACGGGGCAGCGGCCACACCTGCTGCAGTACCTTTATTGTACCTCGTTTACAATGCTCAGCATTTTATTCCCTTTACACCTCTCAGCCTTTCCCGTGCCGCTCTTTTTAACCAGCAGCGCTGCCCCGACCGTCCCGCGGTGCAGCTCTTTTAGTCACACGGGGCAGCGGCCACTCCTGCTGCTGTACCTTTATTGTACCTCGTTTACCATGCTCAGCATTTCATTCCCTTTACACCTCTCACGCTTTCCAGTGCCGCTCTTTTTAACCAGCAGCGCTGCCCCGACGCTCCCGCAGTGCAGCTCTTTTAGTGATGCGGAGCAGCGGCCACACCTGCTGCAGTACCTTTATTGTACCTCGTTTACCATGCTCAGCATTTTATTCCCTTTACACCTCTCAAGCTTTCCGGACCCCTTTTTAACCAGCAGCGCTGCCCCGACGCTCCCGCGGTGCAGCTCTTTTAGTGATGCGGGGCAGCGGCCACTCCTGCTGCAGTATCTTTATTGTACCTCTTCTACCATGCTCAGCATTTCATTCCCTTTACACCTCTCAGCTTTTCCGGACCCCTTTTTAACCAGCAGCGCTGCCCCGACCGTCCCGCGGTGCAGCTCTTTTAGTGACACGGGGCAGCGGCCACACCTGCTGCAGTACCTTTATTGTACCTCGTTTACAATGCTCAGCATTTTATTCCCTTTACACCTCTCAGCCTTTCCCGTGCCGCTCTTTTTAACCAGCAGCGCTGCCCCGACGCTCCCGAGGTGCAGCTCTTTTAGTCACACGGGGCAGCGGCCACTCCTGCTGCAGTACCTTTACAGTATTTCTTAAACCATTGTCAATATTTTATTGCGCTCACACTTCCCAGCCTTTCCCATGCTGCTCTTTTTAACCAGCAGCGCTGCCCCGACGCTCCCGAGGTGCAGCTCTTTTAGTGACGCGGAGCAGCGGCCACTCCTGCTGCAGTACCTTTACAATATTTCTTAGACCATTGTCAATATTTTATTCCGCTCACACTTCCCAGCCTTTCCCATGCTGCTCTTTTTAACCAGCAGCGCTGCCCCGACGCTCCCGCGGTGCAGCTCTTTTAGTGATGCGGAGCAGCGGCCACACCTGCTGCTGTACCTTTATTGTACCTCGTTTACCATGCTCAGCATTTCATTCCCTTTACACCTCTCACGCTTTCCAGTGCCGCTCTTTTTAACCAGCAGCGCTGCCCCGACGCTCCCGCAGTGCAGCTCTTTTAGTGATGCGGAGCAGCGGCCACACCTGCTGCTGTACCTTTATTGTACCTCGTTTACCATGCTCAGCATTTTATTCCCTTTACACCTCTCACGCTTTCCGGACCCCTTTTTAACCAGCAGCGCTGCCCCGACGCTCCCGAGATGCAGCTCTTTTAGTGATGCGGGGCAGCGGCCACTCCTGCTGCTATACCTTTTCAATATTTCTTAGACCATTGTCAATATTTTATTGCGCTCACACTTCCCAGCCTTTCCCATGCTGCTCTGTTTAACCAGCAGCGCTGCCCCGACGCTCCCGAGGTGCAGCTCTTTTAGTGATGCGGGGCAGCGGCCACACCTGCTGCACTACCTTTATTGTACCTCGTTTACCATGCTCAGCATTTTATTCCCTTTACACCTCTCACGCTTTCCGGACCCCTTTTTAACCAGCAGCACTGCCCCGACGCTCCCGCGGTGCAGCTCTTTTAGTCACAGGGGGCAGCGGCCACACCTGCTGCAGTACCTTTATTGTACCTCTTTTACCATGCTCAGCATTTCATTCCCTTTACACCTCTCACGCTTTCCCGTGCCGCTCTTTTTAACCAGCAGCGCTGCCCCGACGCTCCCGCGGTGCAGCTCTTTTAGTCACACGGGGCAGCGGCCACTCCTGCTGCTGTACCTTTATTGTACCTCGTTTACAATGCTCAGCATTTTATTCCCTTTACACCTCTCACGCTTTCCGGACCCCTTTTTAACCAGCAGCGCTGCCCCGACCGTCCCGCGGTGCAGCTCTTTTAGTGACGCGGGGCAGCGGCCACACCTGCTGCAGTATCTTTATTGTACCTCGTTTACAATGCTCAGCATTTCATTCCCTTTACACCTCTCAGCCTTTCCCGTGCCGCTCTTTTTAACCAGCAGCGCTGCCCCGACGCTCCCACGGTGCAGCTCTTTTAGTCACACGGGGCAGCGGCCACACCTGCTGCAGTACCTTTATTGTACCTCGTTTACCATGCTCAGCATTTTATTCCCTTTACACCTCTCACGCTTTCCGGACCCCTTTTTAACCAGCAGAGCTGCCCCGATGGTCCCGCGGTGCAGCTCTTTTAGTGATGCGGGGCAGCGGCCACTCCTGCTGCAGTACCTTTACAATATTTCTTAGACCATTGTCAATATTTTATTGCGCTCACACTTCCCAGCCTTTCCCATACTGCTCTGTTTAACCAGCAGCGCTGCCCCGACGCTCCCGCGGTGCAGCTCTTTTAGTGACACGGGGCAGCAGCCACTCCTGCTGCAGTACTTTTAAAGGATTTTCGACCATTTTATTTTATACCCTTCACAGATGCGACCTTTGCCGTGACACCTTTGAAGCAGCACCCCTGCCCCAGGTGCGCCGCGGTGCAGCTCATTTTATCCTGAGGAAGTGGCTACTCCTGCTGCGGTGTTGTTGTTATTTCTCAGACCTTTCTCTATATTTTATTTCCCTCACACCTCCAGTCCTTTTACGTGCCGCACGTTTACCGTCAGCACCACCCCAAAGGTGCCGCGGTGCAGCTGTTTTAGTGAACCCACGCAGCGGCCACAACTGCTGCTGTACCTTTTGAGTATTTCTTAGACCATTCTCAATATTTTATTGCGCTCACACTTCCCAGCCTTTCCGTGCTGCTCTTTTTAACCAGCAGCGCTGCCCCGACGCTCCCGCGGTGCAGCTCTTTTAGTGACACGTGGCAGCGGCCACACCTGCTGCAGTACCTTTATTGTACCTCGTTTACCATGCTCAGCATTTTATTCCCTTTACACCTCTCACGCTTTCCGGACCCCTTTTTAACCAGCAGCGCTGCCCCGACGCTCCCGCGGTGCAGCTCTTTTAGTGACACGGGGCAGCGGCCACACCTGCTGCTGTACCTTTATTGTACCTCGTTTACCATGCTCAGCATTTTATTCCCTTTACACCTCTCAGCCTTTCCCGTGCCGCTCTTTTTAACCAGCAGCGCTGCGCCGACGCTCCCGCGGTGCAGCTCTTTTAGTGATGCGGGGCAGCGGCCACTCCTGCAGCAGTATCTTTATTGTACCTCTTTTACCATGCTCAGCATTTCATTCCCTTTACACCTCTCACGCTTTCCAGTGCCGCTCTTTTTAACCAGCAGCGCTGCCCCGACGGTCCCGCGGTGCAGCTCTTTTAGTGATGCGGAGCAGCGGCCACACCTGCTGCTGTACCTTTATTGTACCTCGTTTACCATGCTCAGCATTTTATTCCCTTTACACCTCTCACGTTTTCCGGACCCCTTTTTAACCAGCAGCGCTGCCCCGACGCTCCCGAGATGCAGCTCTTTTAGTGATGCGGGGCAGCGGCCACTCCTGCTGCAGTACCTTTACAATATTTCTTAGACCATTGTCAATATTTTATTGCGCTCACACTTCCCAGCCTTTCCCATGCTGCTCTGTTTAACCAGCAGCGCTGCCCCGACGCTCCCGAGGTGCAGCTCTTTTAGTGATGCGGGGCAGCGGCCACACCTGCTGCACTACCTTTATTGTACCTCGTTTACCATGCTCAGCATTTTATTCCCTTTACACCTCTCACGCTTTCCGGACCCCTTTTTAACCAGCAGCGCTGCCCCGACCGTCCCGCGGTGCAGCTCTTTTAGTGATGCGGGGCAGCGGCCACTCCTGCTGCAGTACCTTTACAATATTTCTTAGACCATTGTCAATACTTTATTGCGCTGACGTTTCCCAGCCTTTCCCGTGCTGCTCTGTTTAACCAGCAGCGCTGCCCCGACGCTCCCGCGGTGCAGCTCCCTTAGTGACACGGGGCAGGGGCCGAGAGCCCTCTAGGTGCGGCTCCTCTATAGCACTTTACCGTTTTCTATTTTATTTCATTGGCACCTCGCGCGTTGCGCCGGGCGCCTCATTCGGGGACATGCGCCGGCTCCCACAGCGCCCCGCCCGCCGCCGCTCCCCGGGGGCCTCCCCGCTGCTCTCGGGAGATCGCACACCGCACGCGGCCCAAGCCCCGTCTCGCCGACGGCACTCACCACCCGCCGCCCGCCGCCGCGTTCTCCCGCTCCCTACCGGCACGAAGCGGCGCTGCCGATGACGGAGCCGATGCGCGGCTGCCACGCCGCTCTCTCCGCGCCTCAGGGCCGGCGCCTTCGGCCGCACACGGCGGCGTCCCCGCATCCGGGCCAGCCCGCGGAGCTCCTGCCGCCGCCGCCGCCGCCCCCCGACTGAGGGGCCGCGACGCCGGCGCCCCCTTTTATACTCCGCACCCCCTTTTCCCGCCACTGCCGCGGTGGGCTCCCCCCGCCTCAAAATCGCCCAGAAGCGCCCGAGGCGGGAACGGCGCAGCCCCACCGGCGCCTCGGAGAAGCTCTTCTAGTGACAAGGAGCAGCGGCCACTCCTGCTGCAGTACCTTTATTGTACCTCGTTTACCATGCTCAGCATTTCATTCCCTTTACACCTCTCAGCCTTTCCCGTGCCGCTCTTTTTAACCAGCAGCGCTGCCCGGACGCTCCCGCGGTGCAGCTCTTTTAGTGACACGGGGCAGCGGCCACTCCTGCTGCAGTACCTTTATTGTACCTCGTTTACCATGCTCAGCATTTTATTCCCTTTACACCTCTCAAGCTTTCCGGACCCCTTTTTAACCAGCAGCGCTGCCCCGACCGTCCCGCGGTGCAGCTCTTTTAGTGACGCGGGGCAGCGGCCACACCTGCTGCTGTACCTTTATTGTACCTCGTTTACAATGCTCAGCATTTTATTCCCTTTACACCTCTCAGCCTTTCCCGTGCCGCTCTTTTTAACCAGCAGCGCTGCCCCGACGCTCCCGCGGTGCAGCTCTTTTAGTGATGCGGGGCAGCGGCCACTCCTGCTGCAGTACCTTTATTGTACCTCGTTTACCATGCTCAGCATTTCATTCCCTTTACACCTCTCACGCTTTCCAGTGCCGCTCTTTTTAACCAGCAGCGCTGCCCCGACGGTCCCGCGGTGCAGCTCTTTTAGTGATGCGGAGCAGCGGCCACACCTGCTGCAGTACCTTTTTTGTACCTCGTTTACCATGCTCAGCATTTTATTCCCTTTACACCTCTCACGCTTTCCGGACCCCTTTTTAACCAGCAGCGCTGCCCCGACCGTCCCGCGGTGCAGCTCTTTTAGTGATGCGGGGCAGCGGCCACTCCTGCTGCAGTACCTTTACAATATTTCTTAGACCATTGTCAATATTTTATTCCGCTCACACTTCCCAGCCTTTCCCGTGCCGCTCTGTTTAACCAGCAGCCCTGCCCCGACGCTCCCGCGGTGCAGCTCTTTTAGTCACACGGGGCAGCGGCCACACCTGCTGCTGTACCTTTATTGTACCTCGTTTACCATGCTCAGCATTTCATTCCCTTTACACCTCTCACGCTTTCCGGACCCCTTTTTAACCAGCAGCGCTGCCCCGACGCTCCCGCGGTGCAGCTCTTTTAGTGATGCGGGGCAGCGGCCACTCCTGCTGCAGTACCTTTACAATATTTCTTAGACCATTGTCAATATTTTATTGCGCTCACACTTCCCAGCCTTTCCCATACTGCTCTGTTTAACCAGCAGCGCTGCCCCGACGCTCCCGCGGTGCAGCTCTTTTAGTGACACGGGGCAGCAGCCACTCCTGCTGCAGTACTTTTAAAGGATTTTCGACCATTTTATTTTATACCCTTCACAGATGCGACCTTTGCCGTGACACCTTTGAAGCAGCACCCCTGCCCCAGGTGCGCCGCGGTGCAGCTCATTTTATCCTGAGGAAGTGGCTACTCCTGCTGCGGTGTTGTTGTTATTTCTCAGACCTTTCTCTATATTTTATTTCCCTCACACCTCCAGTCCTTTTACGTGCCGCACGTTTACCGTCAGCACCACCCCAAAGGTGCCGCGGTGCAGCTGTTTTAGTGAACCCACGCAGCGGCCACAACTGCTGCTGTACCTTTTGAGTATTTCTTAGACCATTCTCAATATTTTATTGCGCTCACACTTCCCAGCCTTTCCGTGCTGCTCTTTTTAACCAGCAGCGCTGCCCCGACGCTCCCGCGGTGCAGCTCTTTTAGTGACACGGGGCAGCGGCCACACCTGCTGCTGTACCTTTATTGTACCTCGTTTACCATGCTCAGCATTTCATTCCCTTTACACCTCTCACGCTTTCCGGACCCCTTTTTAACCAGCAGCGCTTCCCCGACCGTCCCGAGGTGCAGCTCTTTTAGTGATGCGGGGCAGCGGCCACTCCTGCTGCAGTACCTTTACAATATTTCTTAGACCATTGTGAATATTTTATTCCGCTCACACTTCCCAGCCTTTCCGTGCCGCTCTTTTTAACCAGCAGCGCTGCCCCGACCGTCCCGCGGTGCAGCTCTTTTAGTGATGCGGGGCAGCGGCCACTCCTGCTGCAGTACCTTTACAATATTTCTTAGACCATTGTCAATACTTTATTGCGCTGACGTTTCCCAGCCTTTCCCGTGCCGCTCTTTTTAACCAGCAGCGCTGCCCCGACGCTCCCGCGGTGCAGCTCCCTTAGTGACACGGGGCAGGGGCCGAGAGCCCTCTAGGTGCGGCTCCTCTATAGCACTTTACCGTTTTCTATTTTATTTCATTGGCACCTCGCGCGTTGCGCCGGGCGCCTCATTCGGGGACATGCGCCGGCTCCCACAGCGCCCCGCCCGCCGCCGCTCCCCGGGGGCCTCCCCGCTGCTCTCGGGAGATCGCACACCGCACGCGGCCCAAGCCCCGTCTCGCCGACGGCACTCACCACCCGCCGCCCGCCGCCGCGTTCTCCCGCTCCCTACCGGCACGAAGCGGCGCTGCCGATGACGGAGCCGATGCGCGGCTGCCACGCCGCTCTCTCCGCGCCTCAGGGCCGGCGCCTTCGGCCGCACACGGCGGCGTCCCCGCATCCGGGCCAGCCCGCGGAGCTCCTGCCGCCGCCGCCGCCGCCCCCCGACTGAGGGGCCGCGACGCCGGCGCCCCCTTTTATACTCCGCACCCCCTTTTCCCGCCACTGCCGCGGTGGGCTCCCCCCGCCTCAAAATCGCCCAGAAGCGCCCGAGGCGGGAACGGCGCAGCCCCACCGGCGCCTCGGAGAAGCTCTTCTAGTGACAAGGAGCAGCGGCCACTCCTGCTGCAGTACCTTTATTGTACCTCGTTTACCATGCTCAGCATTTTATTCCCTTTACACCTCTCACGCTTTCCGGACCCCTTTTTAACCAGCAGCGCTGCCCCGACGCTCCCGCGGTGCAGCGCTTTTAGTGATGCGGGGCAGCGGCCACTCCTGCAGCAGTATCTTTATTGTACCTCTTTTACCATGCTCAGCATTTCATTCCCTTTACACCTCTCACGCTTTCCGGACCCCTTTTAAGCCGGCAGCACTGCCCCGACGCTCCCGAGGTGCAGCTCTTTTAGTGATGCGGGGCAGCGGCCACACCTGCTGCAGTACCTTTATTGTACCTCGTTTACCATGCTCAGCATTTCATTCCCTTTACACCTCTCACGCTTTCCGGACCCCTTTTTAACCAGCAGCGCTGCCCCGACCGTCCCGCGGTGCAGCTCTTTTAGTGATGCGGGGCAGCGGCCACACCTGCTGCAGTACCTTTATTGTACCTCGTTTACCATGCTCAGCATTTCATTCCCTTTACACCTCTCACCCTTTCCCGTGCCGCTCTTTTTAACCAGCAGCGCTGCCCCGACGCTCCCGCGGTGCAGCTCTTTTAGTGATGCGGGGCAGCGGCCACACCTGCTGCAGTACCTTTATTGTACCTCGTTTACCATGCTCAGCATTTTATTCCCTTTACACCTCTCAAGCTTTCCGGACCCCTTTTTAACCAGCAGCGCTGCCCCGACGCTCCCGCGGTGCAGCTCTTTTAGTGATGCGGGGCAGCGGCCACTCCTGCTGCAGTATCTTTATTGTACCTCTTTTACCATGCTCAGCATTTCATTCCCTTTACACCTCTCACGCTTTCCGGACCCCTTTTTAGCCAGCAGCGCTGCCCCGACCGTCCCGCGGTGCAGCTCTTTTAGTGACGCGGGGCAGCGGCCACACCTGCTGCAGTACCTTTATTGTACCTCGTTTACAATGCTCAGCATTTTATTCCCTTTACACCTCTCAGCCTTTCCCGTGCCGCTCTTTTTAACCAGCAGCGCTGCCCCGACGCTCCCGAGGTGCAGCTCTTTTAGTCACACGGGGCAGCGGCCACTCCTGCTGCAGTACCTTTACAGTATTTCTTAGACCATTGTCAATATTTTATTCCGCTCACACTTCCCAGCCTTTCCCGTGCCGCTCTTTTTAACCAGCAGCGCTGCCCCGACGCTCCCGCGGTGCAGCTCTTTTAGTGATGCGGGGCAGCGGCCACTCCTGCTGCAGTACCTTTATTGTACCTCGTTTACCATGCTCAGCATTTCATTCCCTTTACACCTCTCACGCTTTCCAGTGCCGCTCTTTTTAACCAGCAGCGCTGCCCCGACGGTCCCGCGGTGCAGCTCTTTTAGTGATGCGGAGCAGCGGCCACACCTGCTGCTGTACCTTTTTTGTACCTCGTTTACCATGCTCAGCATTTTATTCCCTTTACACCTCTCACGCTTTCCGGACCCCTTTTTAACCAGCAGCGCTGCCCCGACCGTCCCGCGGTGCAGCTCTTTTAGTGATGCGGGGCAGCGGCCACTCCTGCTGCAGTACCTTTACAATATTTCTTAGACCATTGTCAATATTTTATTCCGCTCACACTTCCCAGCCTTTCCCGTGCCGCTCTGTTTAACCAGCAGCCCTGCCCCGACGCTCCCGCGGTGCAGCTCTTTTAGTCACACGGGGCAGCGGCCACACCTGCTGCTGTACCTTTATTGTACCTCGTTTACCATGCTCAGCATTTCATTCCCTTTACACCTCTCACGCTTTCCGGACCCCTTTTTAACCAGCAGCGCTGCCCCGACGCTCCCGCGGTGCAGCTCTTTTAGTGATGCGGGGCAGCGGCCACTCCTGCTGCAGTACCTTTACAATATTTCTTAGACCATTGTCAATATTTTATTGCGCTCACACTTCCCAGCCTTTCCCATACTGCTCTGTTTAACCAGCAGCGCTGCCCCGACGCTCCCGCGGTGCAGCTCTTTTAGTGACACGGGGCAGCAGCCACTCCTGCTGCAGTACTTTTAAAGGATTTTCGACCATTTTATTTTATACCCTTCACAGATGCGACCTTTGCCGTGACACCTTTGAAGCAGCACCCCTGCCCCAGGTGCGCCGCGGTGCAGCTCATTTTATCCTGAGGAAGTGGCTACTCCTGCTGCGGTGTTGTTGTTATTTCTCAGACCTTTCTCTATATTTTATTTCCCTCACACCTCCAGTCCTTTTACGTGCCGCACGTTTACCGTCAGCACCACCCCAAAGGTGCCGCGGTGCAGCTGTTTTAGTGAACCCACGCAGCGGCCACAACTGCTGCTGTACCTTTTGAGTATTTCTTAGACCATTCTCAATATTTTATTGCGCTCACACTTCCCAGCCTTTCCGTGCTGCTCTTTTTAACCAGCAGCGCTGCCCCGACGCTCCCGCGGTGCAGCTCTTTTAGTGACACGGGGCAGCGGCCACACCTGCTGCTGTACCTTTATTGTACCTCGTTTACCATGCTCAGCATTTCATTCCCTTTACACCTCTCACGCTTTCCGGACCCCTTTTTAACCAGCAGCGCTTCCCCGACCGTCCCGAGGTGCAGCTCTTTTAGTGATGCGGGGCAGCGGCCACTCCTGCTGCAGTACCTTTACAATATTTCTTAGACCATTGTGAATATTTTATTCCGCTCACACTTCCCAGCCTTTCCGTGCCGCTCTTTTTAACCAGCAGCGCTGCCCCGACCGTCCCGCGGTGCAGCTCTTTTAGTGATGCGGGGCAGCGGCCACTCCTGCTGCAGTACCTTTACAATATTTCTTAGACCATTGTCAATACTTTATTGCGCTGACGTTTCCCAGCCTTTCCCGTGCCGCTCTTTTTAACCAGCAGCGCTGCCCCGACGCTCCCGCGGTGCAGCTCCCTTAGTGACACGGGGCAGGGGCCGAGAGCCCTCTAGGTGCGGCTCCTCTATAGCACTTTACCGTTTTCTATTTTATTTCATTGGCACCTCGCGCGTTGCGCCGGGCGCCTCATTCGGGGACATGCGCCGGCTCCCACAGCGCCCCGCCCGCCGCCGCTCCCCGGGGGCCTCCCCGCTGCTCTCGGGAGATCGCACACCGCACGCGGCCCAAGCCCCGTCTCGCCGACGGCACTCACCACCCGCCGCCCGCCGCCGCGTTCTCCCGCTCCCTACCGGCACGAAGCGGCGCTGCCGATGACGGAGCCGATGCGCGGCTGCCACGCCGCTCTCTCCGCGCCTCAGGGCCGGCGCCTTCGGCCGCACAGGGCAGCGTCCCCGCATCCGGGCCAGCCCGCGGAGCTCCTGCCGCCGCCGCCGCCGCCCCCCGACTGAGGGGCCGCGACGCCGGCGCCCCCTTTTATACTCCGCACCCCCTTTTCCCGCCACTGCCGCGGTGGGCTCCCCCCGCCTCAAAATCGCCCAGAAGCGCCCGAGGCGGGAACGGCGCAGCCCCACCGGCGCCTCGGAGAAGCTCTTCTAGTGACAAGGAGCAGCGGCCACTCCTGCTGCAGTACCTTTATTGTACCTCGTTTACCATGCTCAGCATTTTATTCCCTTTACACCTCTCACGCTTTCCGGACCCCTTTTTAACCAGCAGCGCTGCCCCGACGCTCCCGCGGTGCAGCTCTTTTAGTGATGCGGGGCAGCGGCCACTCCTGCAGCAGTATCTTTATTGTACCTCTTTTACCATGCTCAGCATTTCATTCCCTTTACACCTCTCACGCTTTCCGGACCCCTTTTAAGCCGGCAGCACTGCCCCGACGCTCCCGAGGTGCAGCTCTTTTAGTCACACGGGGCAGCGGCCACTCCTGCTGCAGTACCTTTACAATATTTCTTAGACCATTGTCAATATTTTATTGCGCTCACACTTCCCAGCCTTTCCCATACTGCTCTGTTTAACCAGCAGCGCTGCCCCGACGCTCCCGCGGTGCAGCTCTTTTAGTGACACGGGGCAGCAGCCACTCCTGCTGCAGTACTTTTAAAGGATTTTCGACCATTTTATTTTATACCCTTCACAGATGCGACCTTTGCCGTGACACCTTTGAAGCAGCACCCCTGCCCCACGTGCGCCGCGGTGCAGCTCATTTTATCCTGAGGAAGTGGCTACTCCTGCTGCGGTGTTGTTGTTATTTCTCAGACCTTTCTCTATATTTTATTTCCCTCACACCTCCAGTCCTTTTACGTGCCGCACGTTTACCGTCAGCACCACCCCAAAGGTGCCGCGGTGCAGCTGTTTTAGTGAACCCACGCAGCGGCCACAACTGCTGCTGTACCTTTTGAGTATTTCTTAGACCATTCTCAATATTTTATTGCGCTCACACTTCCCAGCCTTTCCGTGCTGCTCTTTTTAACCAGCAGCGCTGCCCCGACGCTCCCGCGGTGCAGCGCTTTTAGTGATGCGGGGCAGCGGCCACTCCTGCTGCAGTATCTTTATTGTACCTCGTTTACCATGCTCAGCATTTCATTCCCTTTACACCTCTCAGCCTTTCCCGTGCCGCTCTTTTTAACCAGCAGCGCTGCCCCGACGGTCCCGCGGTGCAGCTCTTTTAGTGACACGGGGCAGCGGCCACACCTGCTGCTGTACCTTTATTGTACCTCGTTTACCATGCTCAGCATTTTATTCCCTTTACACCTCTCACGCTTTCCGGACCCCTTTTTAACCAGCAGCGCTGCCCCGACGCTCCCGCGGTGCAGCTCTTTTAGTGATGCGGGGCAGCGGCCACTCCTGCTGCTGTACCTTTATTGTACCTCGTTTACCATGCTCAGCATTTCATTCCCTTTACACCTCTCACGCTTTCCAGTGCCGCTCTTTTTAACCAGCAGCGCTGCCCCGACGCTCCCGCAGTGCAGCTCTTTTAGTGATGCGGAGCAGCGGCCACACCTGCTGCAGTACCTTTATTGTACCTCGTTTACCATGCTCAGCATTTTATTCCCTTTACACCTCTCAAGCTTTCCGGACCCCTTTTTAACCAGCAGCGCTGCCCCGACGCTCCCGCGGTGCAGCTCTTTTAGTGATGCGGGGCAGCGGCCACTCCTGCTGCAGTATCTTTATTGTACCTCTTCTACCATGCTCAGCATTTCATTCCCTTTACACCTCTCAGCTTTTCCGGACCCCTTTTTAACCAGCAGCGCTGCCCCGACCGTCCCGCGGTGCAGCTCTTTTAGTGACACGGGGCAGCGGCCACACCTGCTGCAGTACCTTTATTGTACCTCGTTTACAATGCTCAGCATTTTATTCCCTTTACACCTCTCAGCCTTTCCCGTGCCGCTCTTTTTAACCAGCAGCGCTGCCCCGACCGTCCCGCGGTGCAGCTCTTTTAGTCACACGGGGCAGCGGCCACTCCTGCTGCTGTACCTTTATTGTACCTCGTTTACCATGCTCAGCATTTCATTCCCTTTACACCTCTCACGCTTTCCAGTGCCGCTCTTTTTAACCAGCAGCGCTGCCCCGACGCTCCCGCAGTGCAGCTCTTTTAGTGATGCGGAGCAGCGGCCACACCTGCTGCAGTACCTTTATTGTACCTCGTTTACCATGCTCAGCATTTTATTCCCTTTACACCTCTCAAGCTTTCCGGACCCCTTTTTAACCAGCAGCGCTGCCCCGACGCTCCCGCGGTGCAGCTCTTTTAGTGATGCGGGGCAGCGGCCACTCCTGCTGCAGTATCTTTATTGTACCTCTTCTACCATGCTCAGCATTTCATTCCCTTTACACCTCTCAGCTTTTCCGGACCCCTTTTTAACCAGCAGCGCTGCCCCGACCGTCCCGCGGTGCAGCTCTTTTAGTGACACGGGGCAGCGGCCACACCTGCTGCAGTACCTTTATTGTACCTCGTTTACAATGCTCAGCATTTTATTCCCTTTACACCTCTCAGCCTTTCCCGTGCCGCTCTTTTTAACCAGCAGCGCTGCCCCGACGCTCCCGAGGTGCAGCTCTTTTAGTCACACGGGGCAGCGGCCACTCCTGCTGCAGTACCTTTACAGTATTTCTTAAACCATTGTCAATATTTTATTGCGCTCACACTTCCCAGCCTTTCCCATGCTGCTCTTTTTAACCAGCAGCGCTGCCCCGACGCTCCCGAGGTGCAGCTCTTTTAGTGACGCGGAGCAGCGGCCACTCCTGCTGCAGTACCTTTACAATATTTCTTAGACCATTGTCAATATTTTATTCCGCTCACACTTCCCAGCCTTTCCCATGCTGCTCTTTTTAACCAGCAGCGCTGCCCCGACGCTCCCGCGGTGCAGCTCTTTTAGTGATGCGGAGCAGCGGCCACACCTGCTGCTGTACCTTTATTGTACCTCGTTTACCATGCTCAGCATTTCATTCCCTTTACACCTCTCACGCTTTCCAGTGCCGCTCTTTTTAACCAGCAGCGCTGCCCCGACGCTCCCGCAGTGCAGCTCTTTTAGTGATGCGGAGCAGCGGCCACACCTGCTGCTGTACCTTTATTGTACCTCGTTTACCATGCTCAGCATTTTATTCCCTTTACACCTCTCACGCTTTCCGGACCCCTTTTTAACCAGCAGCGCTGCCCCGACGCTCCCGAGATGCAGCTCTTTTAGTGATGCGGGGCAGCGGCCACTCCTGCTGCTATACCTTTTCAATATTTCTTAGACCATTGTCAATATTTTATTGCGCTCACACTTCCCAGCCTTTCCCATGCTGCTCTGTTTAACCAGCAGCGCTGCCCCGACGCTCCCGAGGTGCAGCTCTTTTAGTGATGCGGGGCAGCGGCCACACCTGCTGCACTACCTTTATTGTACCTCGTTTACCATGCTCAGCATTTTATTCCCTTTACACCTCTCACGCTTTCCGGACCCCTTTTTAACCAGCAGCACTGCCCCGACGCTCCCGCGGTGCAGCTCTTTTAGTCACAGGGGGCAGCGGCCACACCTGCTGCAGTACCTTTATTGTACCTCTTTTACCATGCTCAGCATTTCATTCCCTTTACACCTCTCACGCTTTCCCGTGCCGCTCTTTTTAACCAGCAGCGCTGCCCCGACGCTCCCGCGGTGCAGCTCTTTTAGTCACACGGGGCAGCGGCCACTCCTGCTGCTGTACCTTTATTGTACCTCGTTTACAATGCTCAGCATTTTATTCCCTTTACACCTCTCACGCTTTCCGGACCCCTTTTTAACCAGCAGCGCTGCCCCGACCGTCCCGCGGTGCAGCTCTTTTAGTGACGCGGGGCAGCGGCCACACCTGCTGCAGTATCTTTATTGTACCTCGTTTACAATGCTCAGCATTTCATTCCCTTTACACCTCTCAGCCTTTCCCGTGCCGCTCTTTTTAACCAGCAGCGCTGCCCCGACGCTCCCACGGTGCAGCTCTTTTAGTCACACGGGGCAGCGGCCACACCTGCTGCAGTACCTTTATTGTACCTCGTTTACCATGCTCAGCATTTTATTCCCTTTACACCTCTCACGCTTTCCGGACCCCTTTTTAACCAGCAGAGCTGCCCCGATGGTCCCGCGGTGCAGCTCTTTTAGTGATGCGGGGCAGCGGCCACTCCTGCTGCAGTACCTTTACAATATTTCTTAGACCATTGTCAATATTTTATTGCGCTCACACTTCCCAGCCTTTCCCATACTGCTCTGTTTAACCAGCAGCGCTGCCCCGACGCTCCCGCGGTGCAGCTCTTTTAGTGACACGGGGCAGCAGCCACTCCTGCTGCAGTACTTTTAAAGGATTTTCGACCATTTTATTTTATACCCTTCACAGATGCGACCTTTGCCGTGACACCTTTGAAGCAGCACCCCTGCCCCAGGTGCGCCGCGGTGCAGCTCATTTTATCCTGAGGAAGTGGCTACTCCTGCTGCGGTGTTGTTGTTATTTCTCAGACCTTTCTCTATATTTTATTTCCCTCACACCTCCAGTCCTTTTACGTGCCGCACGTTTACCGTCAGCACCACCCCAAAGGTGCCGCGGTGCAGCTGTTTTAGTGAACCCACGCAGCGGCCACAACTGCTGCTGTACCTTTTGAGTATTTCTTAGACCATTCTCAATATTTTATTGCGCTCACACTTCCCAGCCTTTCCGTGCTGCTCTTTTTAACCAGCAGCGCTGCCCCGACGCTCCCGCGGTGCAGCTCTTTTAGTGACACGTGGCAGCGGCCACACCTGCTGCAGTACCTTTATTGTACCTCGTTTACCATGCTCAGCATTTTATTCCCTTTACACCTCTCACGCTTTCCGGACCCCTTTTTAACCAGCAGCGCTGCCCCGACGCTCCCGCGGTGCAGCTCTTTTAGTGACACGGGGCAGCGGCCACACCTGCTGCTGTACCTTTATTGTACCTCGTTTACCATGCTCAGCATTTTATTCCCTTTACACCTCTCAGCCTTTCCCGTGCCGCTCTTTTTAACCAGCAGCGCTGCGCCGACGCTCCCGCGGTGCAGCTCTTTTAGTGATGCGGGGCAGCGGCCACTCCTGCAGCAGTATCTTTATTGTACCTCTTTTACCATGCTCAGCATTTCATTCCCTTTACACCTCTCACGCTTTCCAGTGCCGCTCTTTTTAACCAGCAGCGCTGCCCCGACGGTCCCGCGGTGCAGCTCTTTTAGTGATGCGGAGCAGCGGCCACACCTGCTGCTGTACCTTTATTGTACCTCGTTTACCATGCTCAGCATTTTATTCCCTTTACACCTCTCACGTTTTCCGGACCCCTTTTTAACCAGCAGCGCTGCCCCGACGCTCCCGAGATGCAGCTCTTTTAGTGATGCGGGGCAGCGGCCACTCCTGCTGCAGTACCTTTACAATATTTCTTAGACCATTGTCAATATTTTATTGCGCTCACACTTCCCAGCCTTTCCCATGCTGCTCTGTTTAACCAGCAGCGCTGCCCCGACGCTCCCGAGGTGCAGCTCTTTTAGTGATGCGGGGCAGCGGCCACACCTGCTGCACTACCTTTATTGTACCTCGTTTACCATGCTCAGCATTTTATTCCCTTTACACCTCTCACGCTTTCCGGACCCCTTTTTAACCAGCAGCGCTGCCCCGACCGTCCCGCGGTGCAGCTCTTTTAGTGATGCGGGGCAGCGGCCACTCCTGCTGCAGTACCTTTACAATATTTCTTAGACCATTGTCAATACTTTATTGCGCTGACGTTTCCCAGCCTTTCCCGTGCTGCTCTGTTTAACCAGCAGCGCTGCCCCGACGCTCCCGCGGTGCAGCTCCCTTAGTGACACGGGGCAGGGGCCGAGAGCCCTCTAGGTGCGGCTCCTCTATAGCACTTTACCGTTTTCTATTTTATTTCATTGGCACCTCGCGCGTTGCGCCGGGCGCCTCATTCGGGGACATGCGCCGGCTCCCACAGCGCCCCGCCCGCCGCCGCTCCCCGGGGGCCTCCCCGCTGCTCTCGGGAGATCGCACACCGCACGCGGCCCAAGCCCCGTCTCGCCGACGGCACTCACCACCCGCCGCCCGCCGCCGCGTTCTCCCGCTCCCTACCGGCACGAAGCGGCGCTGCCGATGACGGAGCCGATGCGCGGCTGCCACGCCGCTCTCTCCGCGCCTCAGGGCCGGCGCCTTCGGCCGCACAGGGCGGCGTCCCCGCATCCGGGCCAGCCCGCGGAGCTCCTGCCGCCGCCGCCGCCGCCCCCCGACTGAGGGGCCGCGACGCCGGCGCCCCCTTTTATACTCCGCACCCCCTTTTCCCGCCACTGCCGCGGTGGGCTCCCCCCGCCTCAAAATCGCCCAGAAGCGCCCGAGGCGGGAACGGCGCAGCCCCACCGGCGCCTCGGAGAAGCTCTTCTAGTGACAAGGAGCAGCGGCCACTCCTGCTGCAGTACCTTTATTGTACCTCGTTTACCATGCTCAGCATTTCATTCCCTTTACACCTCTCAGCCTTTCCCGTGCCGCTCTTTTTAACCAGCAGCGCTGCCCGGACGCTCCCGCGGTGCAGCTCTTTTAGTGACACGGGGCAGCGGCCACTCCTGCTGCAGTACCTTTATTGTACCTCGTTTACCATGCTCAGCATTTTATTCCCTTTACACCTCTCAAGCTTTCCGGACCCCTTTTTAACCAGCAGCGCTGCCCCGACCGTCCCGCGGTGCAGCTCTTTTAGTGACGCGGGGCAGCGGCCACACCTGCTGCTGTACCTTTATTGTACCTCGTTTACAATGCTCAGCATTTTATTCCCTTTACACCTCTCAGCCTTTCCCGTGCCGCTCTTTTTAACCAGCAGCGCTGCCCCGACGCTCCCGCGGTGCAGCTCTTTTAGTGATGCGGGGCAGCGGCCACTCCTGCTGCAGTACCTTTATTGTACCTCGTTTACCATGCTCAGCATTTCATTCCCTTTACACCTCTCACGCTTTCCAGTGCCGCTCTTTTTAACCAGCAGCGCTGCCCCGACGGTCCCGCGGTGCAGCTCTTTTAGTGATGCGGAGCAGCGGCCACACCTGCTGCAGTACCTTTTTTGTACCTCGTTTACCATGCTCAGCATTTTATTCCCTTTACACCTCTCACGCTTTCCGGACCCCTTTTTAACCAGCAGCGCTGCCCCGACCGTCCCGCGGTGCAGCTCTTTTAGTGATGCGGGGCAGCGGCCACTCCTGCTGCAGTACCTTTACAATATTTCTTAGACCATTGTCAATATTTTATTCCGCTCACACTTCCCAGCCTTTCCCGTGCCGCTCTGTTTAACCAGCAGCCCTGCCCCGACGCTCCCGCGGTGCAGCTCTTTTAGTCACACGGGGCAGCGGCCACACCTGCTGCTGTACCTTTATTGTACCTCGTTTACCATGCTCAGCATTTCATTCCCTTTACACCTCTCACGCTTTCCGGACCCCTTTTTAACCAGCAGCGCTGCCCCGACGCTCCCGCGGTGCAGCTCTTTTAGTGATGCGGGGCAGCGGCCACTCCTGCTGCAGTACCTTTACAATATTTCTTAGACCATTGTCAATATTTTATTGCGCTCACACTTCCCAGCCTTTCCCATACTGCTCTGTTTAACCAGCAGCGCTGCCCCGACGCTCCCGCGGTGCAGCTCTTTTAGTGACACGGGGCAGCAGCCACTCCTGCTGCAGTACTTTTAAAGGATTTTCGACCATTTTATTTTATACCCTTCACAGATGCGACCTTTGCCGTGACACCTTTGAAGCAGCACCCCTGCCCCAGGTGCGCCGCGGTGCAGCTCATTTTATCCTGAGGAAGTGGCTACTCCTGCTGCGGTGTTGTTGTTATTTCTCAGACCTTTCTCTATATTTTATTTCCCTCACACCTCCAGTCCTTTTACGTGCCGCACGTTTACCGTCAGCACCACCCCAAAGGTGCCGCGGTGCAGCTGTTTTAGTGAACCCACGCAGCGGCCACAACTGCTGCTGTACCTTTTGAGTATTTCTTAGACCATTCTCAATATTTTATTGCGCTCACACTTCCCAGCCTTTCCGTGCTGCTCTTTTTAACCAGCAGCGCTGCCCCGACGCTCCCGCGGTGCAGCTCTTTTAGTGACACGGGGCAGCGGCCACACCTGCTGCTGTACCTTTATTGTACCTCGTTTACCATGCTCAGCATTTCATTCCCTTTACACCTCTCACGCTTTCCGGACCCCTTTTTAACCAGCAGCGCTTCCCCGACCGTCCCGAGGTGCAGCTCTTTTAGTGATGCGGGGCAGCGGCCACTCCTGCTGCAGTACCTTTACAATATTTCTTAGACCATTGTGAATATTTTATTCCGCTCACACTTCCCAGCCTTTCCGTGCCGCTCTTTTTAACCAGCAGCGCTGCCCCGACCGTCCCGCGGTGCAGCTCTTTTAGTGATGCGGGGCAGCGGCCACTCCTGCTGCAGTACCTTTACAATATTTCTTAGACCATTGTCAATACTTTATTGCGCTGACGTTTCCCAGCCTTTCCCGTGCCGCTCTTTTTAACCAGCAGCGCTGCCCCGACGCTCCCGCGGTGCAGCTCCCTTAGTGACACGGGGCAGGGGCCGAGAGCCCTCTAGGTGCGGCTCCTCTATAGCACTTTACCGTTTTCTATTTTATTTCATTGGCACCTCGCGCGTTGCGCCGGGCGCCTCATTCGGGGACATGCGCCGGCTCCCACAGCGCCCCGCCCGCCGCCGCTCCCCGGGGGCCTCCCCGCTGCTCTCGGGAGATCGCACACCGCACGCGGCCCAAGCCCCGTCTCGCCGACGGCACTCACCACCCGCCGCCCGCCGCCGCGTTCTCCCGCTCCCTACCGGCACGAAGCGGCGCTGCCGATGACGGAGCCGATGCGCGGCTGCCACGCCGCTCTCTCCGCGCCTCAGGGCCGGCGCCTTCGGCCGCACAGGGCGGCGTCCCCGCATCCGGGCCAGCCCGCGGAGCTCCTGCCGCCGCCGCCGCCGCCCCCCGACTGAGGGGCCGCGACGCCGGCGCCCCCTTTTATACTCCGCACCCCCTTTTCCCGCCACTGCCGCGGTGGGCTCCCCCCGCCTCAAAATCGCCCAGAAGCGCCCGAGGCGGGAACGGCGCAGCCCCACCGGCGCCTCGGAGAAGCTCTTCTAGTGACAAGGAGCAGCGGCCACTCCTGCTGCAGTACCTTTATTGTACCTCGTTTACCATGCTCAGCATTTTATTCCCTTTACACCTCTCACGCTTTCCGGACCCCTTTTTAACCAGCAGCGCTGCCCCGACGCTCCCGCGGTGCAGCGCTTTTAGTGATGCGGGGCAGCGGCCACTCCTGCAGCAGTATCTTTATTGTACCTCTTTTACCATGCTCAGCATTTCATTCCCTTTACACCTCTCACGCTTTCCGGACCCCTTTTAAGCCGGCAGCACTGCCCCGACGCTCCCGAGGTGCAGCTCTTTTAGTGATGCGGGGCAGCGGCCACACCTGCTGCAGTACCTTTATTGTACCTCGTTTACCATGCTCAGCATTTCATTCCCTTTACACCTCTCACGCTTTCCGGACCCCTTTTTAACCAGCAGCGCTGCCCCGACCGTCCCGCGGTGCAGCTCTTTTAGTGATGCGGGGCAGCGGCCACACCTGCTGCAGTACCTTTATTGTACCTCGTTTACCATGCTCAGCATTTCATTCCCTTTACACCTCTCACCCTTTCCCGTGCCGCTCTTTTTAACCAGCAGCGCTGCCCCGACGCTCCCGCGGTGCAGCTCTTTTAGTGATGCGGGGCAGCGGCCACACCTGCTGCAGTACCTTTATTGTACCTCGTTTACCATGCTCAGCATTTTATTCCCTTTACACCTCTCAAGCTTTCCGGACCCCTTTTTAACCAGCAGCGCTGCCCCGACGCTCCCGCGGTGCAGCTCTTTTAGTGATGCGGGGCAGCGGCCACTCCTGCTGCAGTATCTTTATTGTACCTCTTTTACCATGCTCAGCATTTCATTCCCTTTACACCTCTCACGCTTTCCGGACCCCTTTTTAGCCAGCAGCGCTGCCCCGACCGTCCCGCGGTGCAGCTCTTTTAGTGACGCGGGGCAGCGGCCACACCTGCTGCAGTACCTTTATTGTACCTCGTTTACAATGCTCAGCATTTTATTCCCTTTACACCTCTCAGCCTTTCCCGTGCCGCTCTTTTTAACCAGCAGCGCTGCCCCGACGCTCCCGAGGTGCAGCTCTTTTAGTCACACGGGGCAGCGGCCACTCCTGCTGCAGTACCTTTACAGTATTTCTTAGACCATTGTCAATATTTTATTGCGCTCACACTTCCCAGCCTTTCCCATGCTGCTCTTTTTAACCAGCAGCGCTGCCCCGACCGTCCCGCGGTGCAGCTCTTTTAGTGATGCGGGGCAGCGGCCACACCTGCAGCAGTATCTTTATTGTACCTCGTTTACCATGCTCGGCATTTCATTCCCTTTACACCTCTCAGCCTTTCCGGGCCCCTTTTTAACCAGCAGCGCTGCCCCGACGCTCCCGCGGTGCAGCTCTTTTAGTCACACGGGGCAGCGGCCACACCTGCTGCTGTACCTTTATTGTACCTCGTTTACCATGCTCAGCATTTCATTCCCTTTACACCTCTCAGCCTTTCCCGTGCCGCTCTTTTTAACCAGCAGCGCTGCCCCGACCGTCCCGCGGTGCAGCTCTTTTAGTCACACGGGGCAGCGGCCACTCCTGCTGCAGTACCTTTACAATATTTCTTAGACCATTGTCAATACTTTATTGCGCTGACGTTTCCCAGCCTTTCCCGTGCCGCTCTTTTTAACCAGCAGCGCTGCCCCGACGCTCCCGCGGTGCAGCTCCCTTAGTGACACGGGGCAGGGGCCGAGAGCCCTCTAGGTGCGGCTCCTCTATAGCACTTTACCGTTTTCTATTTTATTTCATTGGCACCTCGCGCGTTGCGCCGGGCGCCTCATTCGGGGACATGCGCCGGCTCCCACAGCGCCCCGCCCGCCGCCGCTCCCCGGGGGCCTCCCCGCTGCTCTCGGGAGATCGCACACCGCACGCGGCCCAAGCCCCGTCTCGCCGACGGCACTCACCACCAGCCGCCCGCCGCCGCGTTCTCCCGCTCCCTACCGGCACGAAGCGGCGCTGCCGATGACGGAGCCGATGCGCGGCTGCCACGCCGCTCTCTCCGCGCCTCAGGGCCGGCGCCTTCGGCCGCACAGGGCGGCGTCCCCGCATCCGGGCCAGCCCGCGGAGCTCCTGCCGCCGCCGCCGCCGCCCCCCGACTGAGGGGCCGCGACGCCGGCGCCCCCTTTTATACTCCGCACCCCCTTTTCCCGCCACTGCCGCGGTGGGCTCCCCCCGCCTCAAAATCGCCCAGAAGCGCCCGAGGCGGGAACGGCGCAGCCCCACCGGCGCCTCGGAGAAGCTCTTCTAGTGACAAGGAGCAGCGGCCACTCCTGCTGCAGTACCTTTATTGTACCTCGTTTACCATGCTCAGCATTTTATTCCCTTTACACCTCTCAGCCTTTCCCGTGCCGCTCTTTTTAACCAGCGGCGCTGCCCCGACGTTCCCGAGGTGCAGCTCTTTTAGTGATGCGGAGCAGCGGCCACACCTGCTGCTCTACCTTTATTGTACCTCGTTTACCATGCTCAGCATTTTATTCCCTTTACACCTCTCAGCCTTTCCCGTGCCGCTCTTTTTAACCAGCAGCGCTGCCCCGACCGTCCCGCGGTGCAGCTCTTTTAGTGACGCGGGGCAGCGGCCACACCTGCTGCTGTACCTTTATTGTACCTCGTTTACCATGCTCAGCATTTCATTCCCTTTACACCTCTCACGCTTTCCGGACCCCTTTTTAACCAGCAGAGCTGCCCCGACGGTCCCGCGGTGCAGCTCTTGTAGTGATGCGGGGCAGCGGCCACTCCTGCTGCAGTACTTTTAAAGGATTTTCGACCATTTTATTTTATACCCTTCACAGATGCGACCTTTGCCGTGACACCTTTGAAGCAGCGCCCCTGCCCCACGTGCGCCGCGGTGCAGCTCATTTTATCCTGAGGAAGTGGCTACTCCTGCTGCGGTGTTGTTATTATTTCTCAGACCTTTCTCTATATTTTATTTCCCTCACACCTCCAGTCCTTTTACGTGCCGCACGTTTACCGTCAGCACCACCCCAAAGGTGCCGCGGTGCAGCTGTTTTAGTGAACCCACGCAGCGGCCACTCCTGCTGCTGTACCTTTTGAGTATTTTTTAGACCATTCTCAATATTTTATTGCGCTCACACTTCCCAGCCTTTCCGTGCTGCTCTTTTTAACCAGCAGCGCTGCCCCGACGCTCCCGCGGTGCAGCTCTTTTAGTGACACGGGGCAGCAGCCACACCTGCTGCACTACCTTTATTGTACCTCGTTTACCATGCTCAGCATTTCATTCCCTTTACACCTCTCACGCTTTCCGGACCCCTTTTTAACCAGCAGCGCTGCCCCGACCGTCCCGCGGTGCAGCTCTTTTAGTGATGCGGGGCAGCGGCCACACCTGCTGCAGTACCTTTATTGTACCTCGTTTACCATGCTCAGCATTTTATTCCCTTTACACCTCTCACGCTTTCCGGACCCCTTTTTAACCAGCAGCGCTGCCCCGACGCTCCCGCGGGGCAGCGCTTTTAGTGATGCGGGGCAGCGGCCACTCCTGCAGCAGTATCTTTATTGTACCTCTTTTACCATGCTCAGCATTTCATTCCCTTTACACCTCTCACGCTTTCCGGACCCCTTTTAAGCCGGCAGCGCTGCCCCGACGCTCCCGAGGTGCAGCTCTTTTAGTGATGCGGGGCAGCGGCCACACCTGCTGCAGTACCTTTATTGTACCTCGTTTACCATGCTCAGCATTTCATTCCCTTTACACCTCTCAGCCTTTCCCGTGCCGCTCTTTTTAACCAGCAGCGCTGCCCCGACGCTCCCGCGGTGCAGCTCTTTTAGTGATGCGGGGCAGCGGCCACACCTGCTGCAGTACCTTTATTGTACCTCGTTTACCATGCTCAGCATTTTATTCCCTTTACACCTCTCAAGCTTTCCGGACCCCTTTTTAGCCAGCAGCGCTGCCCCGACGCTCCCGCGGTGCAGCTCTTTTAGTGATGCGGGGCAGCGGCCACTCCTGCTGCAGTATCTTTATTGTACCTCTTTTACCATGCTCAGCATTTCATTCCCTTTACACCTCTCAGCTTTTCCGGACCCCTTTTTAACCAGCAGCGCTGCCCCGACCGTCCCGCGGTGCAGCTCTTTTAGTGACACGGGGCAGCGGCCACACCTGCTGCAGTACCTTTATTGTACCTCGTTTACAATGCTCAGCATTTTATTCCCTTTACACCTCTCAGCCTTTCCCGTGCCGCTCTTTTTAACCAGCAGCGCTGCCCCGACGCTCCCGAGGTGCAGCTCTTTTAGTCACACGGGGCAGCGGCCACTCCTGCTGCAGTACCTTTACAGTATTTCTTAAACCATTGTCAATATTTTATTGCGCTCACACTTCCCAGCCTTTCCCATGCTGCTCTTTTTAACCAGCAGCGCTGCCCCGACGCTCCCGAGGTGCAGCTCTTTTAGTGACGCGGAGCAGCGGCCACTCCTGCTGCAGTACCTTTACAATATTTCTTAGACCATTGTCAATATTTTATTCCGCTCACACTTCCCAGCCTTTCCCGTGCCGCTCTTTTTAACCAGCAGCGCTGCCCCGACGCTCCCGCGGTGCAGCTCTTTTAGTGATGCGGGGCAGCGGCCACTCCTGCTGCAGTACCTTTATTGTACCTCGTTTACCATGCTCAGCATTTTATTCCCTTTACACCTCTCAGCCTTTCCCGTGCCGCTCTTTTTAACCAGCAGCGCTGCCCCGACGCTCCCGCGGTGCAGCTCTTTTAGTCACACGGGGCAGCGGCCACACCTGCTGCTGTACCTTTATTGTACCTCGTTTACCATGCTCAGCATTTTATTCCCTTTACACCTCTCACGCTTTCCGGACCCCTTTTTAACCAGCAGCGCTGCCCCGACCGTCCCGCGGTGCAGCTCTTTTAGTGATGCGGGGCAGCGGTCACTCCTGCTGCAGTACCTTTACAATATTTCTTAGACCATTGTCAATACTTTATTGCGCTGACGTTTCCCAGCCTTTCCCGTGCCGCTCTTTTTAACCAGCAGCGCTGCCCCGACGCTCCCGCGGTGCAGCTCCCTTAGTGACACGGGGCAGGGGCCGAGAGCCCTCTAGGTGCGGCTCCTCTATAGCACTTTACCGTTTTCTATTTTATTTCATTGGCACCTCGCGCGTTGCGCCGGGCGCCTCATTCGGGGACATGCGCCGGCTCCCACAGCGCCCCGCCCGCCGCCGCTCCCCGGGGGCCTCCCCGCTGCTCTCGGGAGATCGCACACCGCACGCGGCCCAAGCCCCGTCTCGCCGACGGCACTCACCACCCGCCGCCCGCCGCCGCGTTCTCCCGCTCCCTACCGGCACGAAGCGGCGCTGCCGATGACGGAGCCGATGCGCGGCTGCCACGCCGCTCTCTCCGCGCCTCAGGGCCGGCGCCTTCGGCCGCACACGGCGGCGTCCCCGCATCCGGGCCAGCCCGCGGAGCTCCTGCCGCCGCCGCCGCCGCCCCCCGACTGAGGGGCCGCGACGCCGGCGCCCCCTTTTATACTCCGCACCCCCTTTTCCCGCCACTGCCGCGGTGGGCTCCCCCCGCCTCAAAATCGCCCAGAAGCGCCCGAGGCGGGAACGGCGCAGCCCCACCGGCGCCTCGGAGAAGCTCTTCTAGTGACAAGGAGCAGCGGCCACTCCTGCTGCAGTACCTTTATTGTACCTCGTTTACCATGCTCAGCATTTTATTCCCTTTACACCTCTCACGCTTTCCGGACCCCTTTTTAACCAGCAGCGCTGCCCCGACGTTCCCGAGGTGCAGCTCTTTTAGTGATGCGGGGCAGCGGCCACTCCTGCAGCAGTATCTTTATTGTACCTCTTTTACCATGCTCAGCATTTCATTCCCTTTACACCTCTCACGCTTTCCGGACCCCTTTTAAGCCGGCAGCACTGCCCCGACGCTCCCGAGGTGCAGCTCTTTTAGTCACACGGGGCAGCGGCCACTCCTGCTGCAGTACCTTTACAATATTTCTTAGACCATTGTCAATATTTTATTGCGCTCACACTTCCCAGCCTTTCCCATACTGCTCTGTTTAACCAGCAGCGCTGCCCCGACGCTCCCGCGGTGCAGCTCTTTTAGTGACACGGGGCAGCAGCCACTCCTGCTGCAGTACTTTTAAAGGATTTTCGACCATTTTATTTTATACCCTTCACAGATGCGACCTTTGCCGTGACACCTTTGAAGCAGCACCCCTGCCCCACGTGCGCCGCGGTGCAGCTCATTTTATCCTGAGGAAGTGGCTACTCCTGCTGCGGTGTTGTTGTTATTTCTCAGACCTTTCTCTATATTTTATTTCCCTCACACCTCCAGTCCTTTTACGTGCCGCACGTTTACCGTCAGCACCACCCCAAAGGTGCCGCGGTGCAGCTGTTTTAGTGAACCCACGCAGCGGCCACAACTGCTGCTGTACCTTTTGAGTATTTCTTAGACCATTCTCAATATTTTATTGCGCTCACACTTCCCAGCCTTTCCGTGCTGCTCTTTTTAACCAGCAGCGCTGCCCCGACGCTCCCGCGGTGCAGCGCTTTTAGTGATGCGGGGCAGCGGCCACTCCTGCTGCAGTATCTTTATTGTACCTCGTTTACCATGCTCAGCATTTCATTCCCTTTACACCTCTCAGCCTTTCCCGTGCCGCTCTTTTTAACCAGCAGCGCTGCCCCGACGCTCCCGCGGTGCAGCTCTTTTAGTGACACGGGGCAGCGGCCACACCTGCTGCTGTACCTTTATTGTACCTCGTTTACCATGCTCAGCATTTTATTCCCTTTACACCTCTCACGCTTTCCGGACCCCTTTTTAACCAGCAGCGCTGCCCCGACCGTCCCGCGGTGCAGCTCTTGTAGTGATGCGGGGCAGCGGCCACTCCTGCTGCTGTACCTTTATTGTACCTCGTTTACCATGCTCAGCATTTCATTCCCTTTACACCTCTCACGCTTTCCAGTGCCGCTCTTTTTAACCAGCAGCGCTGCCCCGACGCTCCCGCAGTGCAGCTCTTTTAGTGATGCGGAGCAGCGGCCACACCTGCTGCAGTACCTTTATTGTACCTCGTTTACCATGCTCAGCATTTTATTCCCTTTACACCTCTCAAGCTTTCCGGACCCCTTTTTAACCAGCAGCGCTGCCCCGACGCTCCCGCGGTGCAGCTCTTTTAGTGATGCGGGGCAGCGGCCACTCCTGCTGCAGTATCTTTATTGTACCTCTTCTACCATGCTCAGCATTTCATTCCCTTTACACCTCTCAGCTTTTCCGGACCCCTTTTTAACCAGCAGCGCTGCCCCGACCGTCCCGCGGTGCAGCTCTTTTAGTGACACGGGGCAGCGGCCACACCTGCTGCAGTACCTTTATTGTACCTCGTTTACAATGCTCAGCATTTTATTCCCTTTACACCTCTCAGCCTTTCCCGTGCCGCTCTTTTTAACCAGCAGCGCTGCCCCGACCGTCCCGCGGTGCAGCTCTTTTAGTGATGCGGGGCAGCGGCCACACCTGCTGCTGTACCTTTATTGTACCTCGTTTACCATGCTCAGCATTTTATTCCCTTTACACCTCTCAGCCTTTCCCGTGCCGCTCTTTTTAACCAGCAGCGCTGCGCCGACGCTCCCGCGGTGCAGCTCTTTTAGTGATGCGGGGCAGCGGCCACTCCTGCAGCAGTATCTTTATTGTACCTCTTTTACCATGCTCAGCATTTCATTCCCTTTACACCTCTCACGCTTTCCAGTGCCGCTCTTTTTAACCAGCAGCGCTGCCCCGACGGTCCCGCGGTGCAGCTCTTTTAGTGATGCGGAGCAGCGGCCACACCTGCTGCTGTACCTTTATTGTACCTCGTTTACCATGCTCAGCATTTTATTCCCTTTACACCTCTCACGTTTTCCGGACCCCTTTTTAACCAGCAGCGCTGCCCCGACGCTCCCGAGATGCAGCTCTTTTAGTGATGCGGGGCAGCGGCCACTCCTGCTGCAGTACCTTTACAATATTTCTTAGACCATTGTCAATATTTTATTGCGCTCACACTTCCCAGCCTTTCCCATGCTGCTCTGTTTAACCAGCAGCGCTGCCCCGACGCTCCCGAGGTGCAGCTCTTTTAGTGATGCGGGGCAGCGGCCACACCTGCTGCACTACCTTTATTGTACCTCGTTTACCATGCTCAGCATTTCATTCCCTTTACACCTCTCACGCTTTCCGGACCCCTTTTTAACCAGCAGCGCTGCCCCGACCGTCCCGCGGTGCAGCTCTTTTAGTGATGCGGGGCAGCGGCCACTCCTGCTGCAGTACCTTTACAATATTTCTTAGACCATTGTCAATACTTTATTGCGCTGACGTTTCCCAGCCTTTCCCGTGCTGCTCTGTTTAACCAGCAGCGCTGCCCCGACGCTCCCGCGGTGCAGCTCCCTTAGTGACACGGGGCAGGGGCCGAGAGCCCTCTAGGTGCGGCTCCTCTATAGCACTTTACCGTTTTCTATTTTATTTCATTGGCACCTCGCGCGTTGCGCCGGGCGCCTCATTCGGGGACATGCGCCGGCTCCCACAGCGCCCCGCCCGCCGCCGCTCCCCGGGGGCCTCCCCGCTGCTCTCGGGAGATCGCACACCGCACGCGGCCCAAGCCCCGTCTCGCCGACGGCACTCACCACCCGCCGCCCGCCGCCGCGTTCTCCCGCTCCCTACCGGCACGAAGCGGCGCTGCCGATGACGGAGCCGATGCGCGGCTGCCACGCCGCTCTCTCCGCGCCTCAGGGCCGGCGCCTTCGGCCGCACACGGCGGCGTCCCCGCATCCGGGCCAGCCCGCGGAGCTCCTGCCGCCGCCGCCGCCGCCCCCCGACTGAGGGGCCGCGACGCCGGCGCCCCCTTTTATACTCCGCACCCCCTTTTCCCGCCACTGCCGCGGTGGGCTCCCCCCGCCTCAAAATCGCCCAGAAGCGCCCGAGGCGGGAACGGCGCAGCCCCACCGGCGCCTCGGAGAAGCTCTTCTAGTGACAAGGAGCAGCGGCCACTCCTGCTGCAGTACCTTTATTGTACCTCGTTTACCATGCTCAGCATTTCATTCCCTTTACACCTCTCAGCCTTTCCCGTGCCGCTCTTTTTAACCAGCAGCGCTGCCCGGACGCTCCCGCGGTGCAGCTCTTTTAGTGACACGGGGCAGCGGCCACTCCTGCTGCAGTACCTTTATTGTACCTCGTTTACCATGCTCAGCATTTTATTCCCTTTACACCTCTCAAGCTTTCCGGACCCCTTTTTAACCAGCAGCGCTGCCCCGACCGTCCCGCGGTGCAGCTCTTTTAGTGACGCGGGGCAGCGGCCACACCTGCTGCTGTACCTTTATTGTACCTCGTTTACAATGCTCAGCATTTTATTCCCTTTACACCTCTCAGCCTTTCCCGTGCCGCTCTTTTTAACCAGCAGCGCTGCCCCGACCGTCCCGCGGTGCAGCTCTTTTAGTGACGCGGAGCAGCGGCCACTCCTGTTGCTGTACCTTTATTGTACCTCGTTTACCATGCTCAGCATTTTATTCCCTTTACACCTCTCACGCTTTCCGGACCCCTTTTTAGCCAGCAGCGCTGCCCCGACGCTCCCGAGGTGCAGCTCTTTTAGTGATGCGGGGCAGCGGCCACTCCTGCTGCAGTACCTTTACAATATTTCTTAGACCATTGTCAATATTTTATTCCGCTCACACTTCCCAGCCTTTCCCGTGCCGCTCTTTTTAACCAGCAGCGCTGCCCCGACGCTCCCGCGGTGCAGCTCTTTTAGTGATGCGGGGCAGCGGCCACTCCTGCTGCAGTACCTTTATTGTACCTCGTTTACCATGCTCAGCATTTCATTCCCTTTACACCTCTCAGCCTTTCCCGTGCCGCTCTGTTTAACCAGCAGCCCTGCCCCGACGCTCCCGCGGTGCAGCTCTTTTAGTCACACGGGGCAGCGGCCACACCTGCTGCTGTACCTTTATTGTACCTCGTTTACCATGCTCAGCATTTCATTCCCTTTACACCTCTCACGCTTTCCGGACCCCTTTTTAACCAGCAGCGCTGCCCCGACGCTCCCGCGGTGCAGCTCTTTTAGTGATGCGGGGCAGCGGCCACTCCTGCTGCAGTACCTTTACAATATTTCTTAGACCATTGTCAATATTTTATTGCGCTCACACTTCCCAGCCTTTCCCATACTGCTCTGTTTAACCAGCAGCGCTGCCCCGACGCTCCCGCGGTGCAGCTCTTTTAGTGACACGGGGCAGCAGCCACTCCTGCTGCAGTACTTTTAAAGGATTTTCGACCATTTTATTTTATACCCTTCACAGATGCGACCTTTGCCGTGACACCTTTGAAGCAGCACCCCTGCCCCACGTGCGCCGCGGTGCAGCTCATTTTATCCTGAGGAAGTGGCTACTCCTGCTGCGGTGTTGTTGTTATTTCTCAGACCTTTCTCTATATTTTATTTCCCTCACACCTCCAGTCCTTTTACGTGCCGCACGTTTACCGTCAGCACCACCCCAAAGGTGCCGCGGTGCAGCTGTTTTAGTGAACCCACGCAGCGGCCACAACTGCTGCTGTACCTTTTGAGTATTTCTTAGACCATTCTCAATATTTTATTGCGCTCACACTTCCCAGCCTTTCCGTGCTGCTCTTTTTAACCAGCAGCGCTGCCCCGACGCTCCCGCGGTGCAGCTCTTTTAGTGACACGGGGCAGCGGCCACACCTGCTGCTGTACCTTTATTGTACCTCGTTTACCATGCTCAGCATTTCATTCCCTTTACACCTCTCACGCTTTCCGGACCCCTTTTTAACCAGCAGCGCTTCCCCGACCGTCCCGAGGTGCAGCTCTTTTAGTGATGCGGGGCAGCGGCCACTCCTGCTGCAGTACCTTTACAATATTTCTTAGACCATTGTGAATATTTTATTCCGCTCACACTTCCCAGCCTTTCCGTGCCGCTCTTTTTAACCAGCAGCGCTGCCCCGACCGTCCCGCGGTGCAGCTCTTTTAGTGATGCGGGGCAGCGGCCACTCCTGCTGCAGTACCTTTACAATATTTCTTAGACCATTGTCAATACTTTATTGCGCTGACGTTTCCCAGCCTTTCCCGTGCCGCTCTTTTTAACCAGCAGCGCTGCCCCGACGCTCCCGCGGTGCAGCTCCCTTAGTGACACGGGGCAGGGGCCGAGAGCCCTCTAGGTGCGGCTCCTCTATAGCACTTTACCGTTTTCTATTTTATTTCATTGGCACCTCGCGCGTTGCGCCGGGCGCCTCATTCGGGGACATGCGCCGGCTCCCACAGCGCCCCGCCCGCCGCCGCTCCCCGGGGGCCTCCCCGCTGCTCTCGGGAGATCGCACACCGCACGCGGCCCAAGCCCCGTCTCGCCGACGGCACTCACCACCCGCCGCCCGCCGCCGCGTTCTCCCGCTCCCTACCGGCACGAAGCGGCGCTGCCGATGACGGAGCCGATGCGCGGCTGCCACGCCGCTCTCTCCGCGCCTCAGGGCCGGCGCCTTCGGCCGCACAGGGCGGCGTCCCCGCATCCGGGCCAGCCCGCGGAGCTCCTGCCGCCGCCGCCGCCGCCCCCCGACTGAGGGGCCGCGACGCCGGCGCCCCCTTTTATACTCCGCACCCCCTTTTCCCGCCACTGCCGCGGTGGGCTCCCCCCGCCTCAAAATCGCCCAGAAGCGCCCGAGGCGGGAACGGCGCAGCCCCACCGGCGCCTCGGAGAAGCTCTTCTAGTGACAAGGAGCAGCGGCCACTCCTGCTGCAGTACCTTTATTGTACCTCGTTTACCATGCTCAGCATTTTATTCCCTTTACACCTCTCACGCTTTCCGGACCCCTTTTTAACCAGCAGCGCTGCCCCGACGCTCCCGCGGTGCAGCGCTTTTAGTGATGCGGGGCAGCGGCCACTCCTGCAGCAGTATCTTTATTGTACCTCTTTTACCATGCTCAGCATTTCATTCCCTTTACACCTCTCACGCTTTCCGGACCCCTTTTAAGCCGGCAGCACTGCCCCGACGCTCCCGAGGTGCAGCTCTTTTAGTGATGCGGGGCAGCGGCCACACCTGCTGCAGTACCTTTATTGTACCTCGTTTACCATGCTCAGCATTTCATTCCCTTTACACCTCTCACCCTTTCCCGTGCCGCTCTTTTTAACCAGCAGCGCTGCCCCGACGCTCCCGCGGTGCAGCTCTTTTAGTGATGCGGGGCAGCGGCCACACCTGCTGCAGTACCTTTATTGTACCTCGTTTACCATGCTCAGCATTTTATTCCCTTTACACCTCTCAAGCTTTCCGGACCCCTTTTTAACCAGCAGCGCTGCCCCGACGCTCCCGCGGTGCAGCTCTTTTAGTGACACGGGGCAGCGGCCACTCCTGCTGCAGTATCTTTATTGTACCTCTTTTACCATGCTCAGCATTTCATTCCCTTTACACCTCTCACGCTTTCCGGACCCCTTTTTAGCCAGCAGCGCTGCCCCGACCGTCCCGCGGTGCAGCTCTTTTAGTGACGCGGGGCAGCGGCCACACCTGCTGCAGTACCTTTATTGTACCTCGTTTACAATGCTCAGCATTTTATTCCCTTTACACCTCTCAGCCTTTCCCGTGCCGCTCTTTTTAACCAGCAGCGCTGCCCCGACGCTCCCGAGGTGCAGCTCTTTTAGTCACACGGGGCAGCGGCCACTCCTGCTGCAGTACCTTTACAATATTTCTTAGACCATTGTCAATATTTTATTGCGCTCACACTTCCCAGCCTTTCCCATGCTGCTCTTTTTAACCAGCAGCGCTGCCCCGACCGTCCCGCGGTGCAGCTCTTTTAGTGATGCGGGGCAGCGGCCACACCTGCAGCAGTATCTTTATTGTACCTCGTTTACCATGCTCAGCATTTCATTCCCTTTACACCTCTCAGCCTTTCCGGGCCCCTTTTTAACCAGCAGCGCTGCCCCGACGCTCCCGCGGTGCAGCTCTTTTAGTCACACGGGGCAGCGGCCACACCTGCTGCTGTACCTTTATTGTACCTCGTTTACCATGCTCAGCATTTCATTCCCTTTACACCTCTCAGCCTTTCCCGTGCCGCTCTTTTTAACCAGCAGCGCTGCCCCGACCGTCCCGCGGTGCAGCTCTTTTAGTCACACGGGGCAGCGGCCACTCCTGCTGCAGTACCTTTACAATATTTCTTAGACCATTGTCAATACTTTATTGCGCTGACGTTTCCCAGCCTTTCCCGTGCCGCTCTTTTTAACCAGCAGCGCTGCCCCGACGCTCCCGCGGTGCAGCTCCCTTAGTGACACGGGGCAGGGGCCGAGAGCCCTCTAGGTGCGGCTCCTCTATAGCACTTTACCGTTTTCTATTTTATTTCATTGGCACCTCGCGCGTTGCGCCGGGCGCCTCATTCGGGGACATGCGCCGGCTCCCACAGCGCCCCGCCCGCCGCCGCTCCCCGGGGGCCTCCCCGCTGCTCTCGGGAGATCGCACACCGCACGCGGCCCAAGCCCCGTCTCGCCGACGGCACTCACCACCAGCCGCCCGCCGCCGCGTTCTCCCGCTCCCTACCGGCACGAAGCGGCGCTGCCGATGACGGAGCCGATGCGCGGCTGCCACGCCGCTCTCTCCGCGCCTCAGGGCCGGCGCCTTCGGCCGCACAGGGCGGCGTCCCCGCATCCGGGCCAGCCCGCGGAGCTCCTGCCGCCGCCGCCGCCGCCCCCCGACTGAGGGGCCGCGACGCCGGCGCCCCCTTTTATACTCCGCACCCCCTTTTCCCGCCACTGCCGCGGTGGGCTCCCCCCGCCTCAAAATCGCCCAGAAGCGCCCGAGGCGGGAACGGCGCAGCCCCACCGGCGCCTCGGAGAAGCTCTTCTAGTGACAAGGAGCAGCGGCCACTCCTGCTGCAGTACCTTTATTGTACCTCGTTTACCATGCTCAGCATTTTATTCCCTTTACACCTCTCAGCCTTTCCCGTGCCGCTCTTTTTAACCAGCGGCGCTGCCCCGACGTTCCCGAGGTGCAGCTCTTTTAGTGATGCGGAGCAGCGGCCACACCTGCTGCTCTACCTTTATTGTACCTCGTTTACCATGCTCAGCATTTTATTCCCTTTACACCTCTCAGCCTTTCCCGTGCCGCTCTTTTTAACCAGCAGCGCTGCCCCGACCGTCCCGCGGTGCAGCTCTTTTAGTGACGCGGGGCAGCGGCCACACCTGCTGCTGTACCTTTATTGTACCTCGTTTACCATGCTCAGCATTTCATTCCCTTTACACCTCTCACGCTTTCCGGACCCCTTTTTAACCAGCAGAGCTGCCCCGACGGTCCCGCGGTGCAGCTCTTGTAGTGATGCGGGGCAGCGGCCACTCCTGCTGCAGTACTTTTAAAGGATTTTCGACCATTTTATTTTATACCCTTCACAGATGCGACCTTTGCCGTGACACCTTTGAAGCAGCGCCCCTGCCCCACGTGCGCCGCGGTGCAGCTCATTTTATCCTGAGGAAGTGGCTACTCCTGCTGCGGTGTTGTTATTATTTCTCAGACCTTTCTCTATATTTTATTTCCCTCACACCTCCAGTCCTTTTACGTGCCGCACGTTTACCGTCAGCACCACCCCAAAGGTGCCGCGGTGCAGCTGTTTTAGTGAACCCACGCAGCGGCCACTCCTGCTGCTGTACCTTTTGAGTATTTTTTAGACCATTCTCAATATTTTATTGCGCTCACACTTCCCAGCCTTTCCGTGCTGCTCTTTTTAACCAGCAGCGCTGCCCCGACGCTCCCGCGGTGCAGCTCTTTTAGTGACACGGGGCAGCAGCCACACCTGCTGCACTACCTTTATTGTACCTCGTTTACCATGCTCAGCATTTTATTCCCTTTACACCTCTCACGCTTTCCGGACCCCTTTTAAGCCGGCAGCGCTGCCCCGACGCTCCCGAGGTGCAGCTCTTTTAGTGATGCGGGGCAGCGGCCACACCTGCTGCAGTACCTTTATTGTACCTCGTTTACCATGCTCAGCATTTCATTCCCTTTACACCTCTCAGCCTTTCCCGTGCCGCTCTTTTTAACCAGCAGCGCTGCCCCGACGCTCCCGCGGTGCAGCTCTTTTAGTGATGCGGGGCAGCGGCCACACCTGCTGCAGTACCTTTATTGTACCTCGTTTACCATGCTCAGCATTTTATTCCCTTTACACCTCTCAAGCTTTCCGGACCCCTTTTTAGCCAGCAGCGCTGCCCCGACGCTCCCGCGGTGCAGCTCTTTTAGTGATGCGGGGCAGCGGCCACTCCTGCTGCAGTATCTTTATTGTACCTCTTTTACCATGCTCAGCATTTCATTCCCTTTACACCTCTCAGCTTTTCCGGACCCCTTTTTAACCAGCAGCGCTGCCCCGACCGTCCCGCGGTGCAGCTCTTTTAGTGACACGGGGCAGCGGCCACACCTGCTGCTGTACCTTTATTGTACCTCGTTTACAATGCTCAGCATTTTATTCCCTTTACACCTCTCAGCCTTTCCCGTGCCGCTCTTTTTAACCAGCAGCGCTGCCCCGACGCTCCCGAGGTGCAGCTCTTTTAGTCACACGGGGCAGCGGCCACTCCTGCTGCAGTACCTTTACAATATTTCTTAGACCATTGTCAATATTTTATTGCGCTCACACTTCCCAGCCTTTCCCATGCTGCTCTTTTTAACCAGCAGCGCTGCCCCGACCGTCCCGCGGTGCAGCTCTTTTAGTGATGCGGGGCAGCGGCCACACCTGCAGCAGTATCTTTATTGTACCTCGTTTACCATGCTCAGCATTTCATTCCCTTTACACCTCTCAGCCTTTCCGGGCCCCTTTTTAACCAGCAGCGCTGCCCCGACGCTCCCGCGGTGCAGCTCTTTTAGTCACACGGGGCAGCGGCCACACCTGCTGCTGTACCTTTATTGTACCTCGTTTACCATGCTCAGCATTTCATTCCCTTTACACCTCTCAGCCTTTCCCGTGCCGCTCTTTTTAACCAGCAGCGCTGCCCCGACCGTCCCGCGGTGCAGCTCTTTTAGTCACACGGGGCAGCGGCCACTCCTGCTGCAGTACCTTTACAATATTTCTTAGACCATTGTCAATACTTTATTGCGCTGACGTTTCCCAGCCTTTCCCGTGCCGCTCTTTTTAACCAGCAGCGCTGCCCCGACGCTCCCGCGGTGCAGCTCCCTTAGTGACACGGGGCAGGGGCCGAGAGCCCTCTAGGTGCGGCTCCTCTATAGCACTTTACCGTTTTCTATTTTATTTCATTGGCACCTCGCGCGTTGCGCCGGGCGCCTCATTCGGGGACATGCGCCGGCTCCCACAGCGCCCCGCCCGCCGCCGCTCCCCGGGGGCCTCCCCGCTGCTCTCGGGAGATCGCACACCGCACGCGGCCCAAGCCCCGTCTCGCCGACGGCACTCACCACCAGCCGCCCGCCGCCGCGTTCTCCCGCTCCCTACCGGCACGAAGCGGCGCTGCCGATGACGGAGCCGATGCGCGGCTGCCACGCCGCTCTCTCCGCGCCTCAGGGCCGGCGCCTTCGGCCGCACAGGGCGGCGTCCCCGCATCCGGGCCAGCCCGCGGAGCTCCTGCCGCCGCCGCCGCCGCCCCCCGACTGAGGGGCCGCGACGCCGGCGCCCCCTTTTATACTCCGCACCCCCTTTTCCCGCCACTGCCGCGGTGGGCTCCCCCCGCCTCAAAATCGCCCAGAAGCGCCCGAGGCGGGAACGGCGCAGCCCCACCGGCGCCTCGGAGAAGCTCTTCTAGTGACAAGGAGCAGCGGCCACTCCTGCTGCAGTACCTTTATTGTACCTCGTTTACCATGCTCAGCATTTTATTCCCTTTACACCTCTCAGCCTTTCCCGTGCCGCTCTTTTTAACCAGCGGCGCTGCCCCGACGTTCCCGAGGTGCAGCTCTTTTAGTGATGCGGAGCAGCGGCCACACCTGCTGCTCTACCTTTATTGTACCTCGTTTACCATGCTCAGCATTTTATTCCCTTTACACCTCTCAGCCTTTCCCGTGCCGCTCTTTTTAACCAGCAGCGCTGCCCCGACCGTCCCGCGGTGCAGCTCTTTTAGTGACGCGGGGCAGCGGCCACACCTGCTGCTGTACCTTTATTGTACCTCGTTTACCATGCTCAGCATTTCATTCCCTTTACACCTCTCACGCTTTCCGGACCCCTTTTTAACCAGCAGAGCTGCCCCGACGGTCCCGCGGTGCAGCTCTTGTAGTGATGCGGGGCAGCGGCCACTCCTGCTGCAGTACTTTTAAAGGATTTTCGACCATTTTATTTTATACCCTTCACAGATGCGACCTTTGCCGTGACACCTTTGAAGCAGCGCCCCTGCCCCACGTGCGCCGCGGTGCAGCTCATTTTATCCTGAGGAAGTGGCTACTCCTGCTGCGGTGTTGTTATTATTTCTCAGACCTTTCTCTATATTTTATTTCCCTCACACCTCCAGTCCTTTTACGTGCCGCACGTTTACCGTCAGCACCACCCCAAAGGTGCCGCGGTGCAGCTGTTTTAGTGAACCCACGCAGCGGCCACTCCTGCTGCTGTACCTTTTGAGTATTTTTTAGACCATTCTCAATATTTTATTGCGCTCACACTTCCCAGCCTTTCCGTGCTGCTCTTTTTAACCAGCAGCGCTGCCCCGACGCTCCCGCGGTGCAGCTCTTTTAGTGACACGGGGCAGCAGCCACACCTGCTGCACTACCTTTATTGTACCTCGTTTACCATGCTCAGCATTTTATTCCCTTTACACCTCTCACGCTTTCCGGACCCCTTTTAAGCCGGCAGCGCTGCCCCGACGCTCCCGAGGTGCAGCTCTTTTAGTGATGCGGGGCAGCGGCCACACCTGCTGCAGTACCTTTATTGTACCTCGTTTACCATGCTCAGCATTTCATTCCCTTTACACCTCTCAGCCTTTCCCGTGCCGCTCTTTTTAACCAGCAGCGCTGCCCCGACGCTCCCGCGGTGCAGCTCTTTTAGTGATGCGGGGCAGCGGCCACACCTGCTGCAGTACCTTTATTGTACCTCGTTTACCATGCTCAGCATTTTATTCCCTTTACACCTCTCAAGCTTTCCGGACCCCTTTTTAGCCAGCAGCGCTGCCCCGACGCTCCCGCGGTGCAGCTCTTTTAGTGATGCGGGGCAGCGGCCACTCCTGCTGCAGTATCTTTATTGTACCTCTTTTACCATGCTCAGCATTTCATTCCCTTTACACCTCTCAGCTTTTCCGGACCCCTTTTTAACCAGCAGCGCTGCCCCGACCGTCCCGCGGTGCAGCTCTTTTAGTGACACGGGGCAGCGGCCACACCTGCTGCTGTACCTTTATTGTACCTCGTTTACAATGCTCAGCATTTTATTCCCTTTACACCTCTCAGCCTTTCCCGTGCCGCTCTTTTTAACCAGCAGCGCTGCCCCGACGCTCCCGAGGTGCAGCTCTTTTAGTCACACGGGGCAGCGGCCACTCCTGCTGCAGTACCTTTACAGTATTTCTTAAACCATTGTCAATATTTTATTGCGCTCACACTTCCCAGCCTTTCCCATGCTGCTCTTTTTAACCAGCAGCGCTGCCCCGACGCTCCCGAGGTGCAGCTCTTTTAGTGACGCGGAGCAGCGGCCACTCCTGCTGCAGTACCTTTACAATATTTCTTAGACCATTGTCAATATTTTATTCCGCTCACACTTCCCAGCCTTTCCCGTGCCGCTCTTTTTAACCAGCAGCGCTGCCCCGACGCTCCCGCGGTGCAGCTCTTTTAGTGATGCGGGGCAGCGGCCACTCCTGCTGCAGTACCTTTATTGTACCTCGTTTACCATGCTCAGCATTTTATTCCCTTTACACCTCTCAGCCTTTCCCGTGCCGCTCTTTTTAACCAGCAGCGCTGCCCCGACGCTCCCGCGGTGCAGCTCTTTTAGTCACACGGGGCAGCGGCCACACCTGCTGCTGTACCTTTATTGTACCTCGTTTACCATGCTCAGCATTTTATTCCCTTTACACCTCTCACGCTTTCCGGACCCCTTTTTAACCAGCAGCGCTGCCCCGACCGTCCCGCGGTGCAGCTCTTTTAGTGATGCGGGGCAGCGGTCACTCCTGCTGCAGTACCTTTACAATATTTCTTAGACCATTGTCAATACTTTATTGCGCTGACGTTTCCCAGCCTTTCCCGTGCTGCTCTGTTTAACCAGCAGCGCTGCCCCGACGCTCCCGCGGTGCAGCTCCCTTAGTGACACGGGGCAGGGGCCGAGAGCCCTCTAGGTGCGGCTCCTCTATAGCACTTTACCGTTTTCTATTTTATTTCATTGGCACCTCGCGCGTTGCGCCGGGCGCCTCATTCGGGGACATGCGCCGGCTCCCACAGCGCCCCGCCCGCCGCCGCTCCCCGGGGGCCTCCCCGCTGCTCTCGGGAGATCGCACACCGCACGCGGCCCAAGCCCCGTCTCGCCGACGGCACTCACCACCCGCCGCCCGCCGCCGCGTTCTCCCGCTCCCTACCGGCACGAAGCGGCGCTGCCGATGACGGAGCCGATGCGCGGCTGCCACGCCGCTCTCTCCGCGCCTCAGGGCCGGCGCCTTCGGCCGCACACGGCGGCGTCCCCGCATCCGGGCCAGCCCGCGGAGCTCCTGCCGCCGCCGCCGCCGCCCCCCGACTGAGGGGCCGCGACGCCGGCGCCCCCTTTTATACTCCGCACCCCCTTTTCCCGCCACTGCCGCGGTGGGCTCCCCCCGCCTCAAAATCGCCCAGAAGCGCCCGAGGCGGGAACGGCGCAGCCCCACCGGCGCCTCGGAGAAGCTCTTCTAGTGACAAGGAGCAGCGGCCACTCCTGCTGCAGTACCTTTATTGTACCTCGTTTACCATGCTCAGCATTTCATTCCCTTTACACCTCTCAGCCTTTCCCGTGCCGCTCTTTTTAACCAGCAGCGCTGCCCGGACGCTCCCGCGGTGCAGCTCTTTTAGTGACACGGGGCAGCGGCCACTCCTGCTGCAGTACCTTTATTGTACCTCGTTTACCATGCTCAGCATTTTATTCCCTTTACACCTCTCAAGCTTTCCGGACCCCTTTTTAACCAGCAGCGCTGCCCCGACCGTCCCGCGGTGCAGCTCTTTTAGTGACGCGGGGCAGCGGCCACACCTGCTGCTGTACCTTTATTGTACCTCGTTTACAATGCTCAGCATTTTATTCCCTTTACACCTCTCAGCCTTTCCCGTGCCGCTCTTTTTAACCAGCAGCGCTGCCCCGACCGTCCCGCGGTGCAGCTCTTTTAGTGACGCGGAGCAGCGGCCACTCCTGCTGCTGTACCTTTATTGTACCTCGTTTACCATGCTCAGCATTTTATTCCCTTTACACCTCTCACGCTTTCCGGACCCCTTTTTAGCCAGCAGCGCTGCCCCGACGCTCCCGAGGTGCAGCTCTTTTAGTGATGCGGGGCAGCGGCCACTCCTGCTGCAGTACCTTTACAATATTTCTTAGACCATTGTCAATATTTTATTCCGCTCACACTTCCCAGCCTTTCCCGTGCCGCTCTTTTTAACCAGCAGCGCTGCCCCGACGCTCCCGCGGTGCAGCTCTTTTAGTGATGCGGGGCAGCGGCCACTCCTGCTGCAGTACCTTTATTGTACCTCGTTTACCATGCTCAGCATTTCATTCCCTTTACACCTCTCACGCTTTCCAGTGCCGCTCTTTTTAACCAGCAGCGCTGCCCCGACGGTCCCGCGGTGCAGCTCTTTTAGTGATGCGGAGCAGCGGCCACACCTGCTGCTGTACCTTTTTTGTACCTCGTTTACCATGCTCAGCATTTTATTCCCTTTACACCTCTCACGCTTTCCGGACCCCTTTTTAACCAGCAGCGCTGCCCCGACCGTCCCGCGGTGCAGCTCTTTTAGTGATGCGGGGCAGCGGCCACTCCTGCTGCAGTACCTTTACAATATTTCTTAGACCATTGTCAATATTTTATTCCGCTCACACTTCCCAGCCTTTCCCGTGCCGCTCTGTTTAACCAGCAGCCCTGCCCCGACGCTCCCGCGGTGCAGCTCTTTTAGTCACACGGGGCAGCGGCCACACCTGCTGCAGTACCTTTATTGTACCTCGTTTACCATGCTCAGCATTTCATTCCCTTTACACCTCTCACGCTTTCCGGACCCCTTTTTAACCAGCAGCGCTGCCCCGACGCTCCCGCGGTGCAGCTCTTTTAGTGATGCGGGGCAGCGGCCACTCCTGCTGCAGTACCTTTACAATATTTCTTAGACCATTGTCAATATTTTATTGCGCTCACACTTCCCAGCCTTTCCCATACTGCTCTGTTTAACCAGCAGCGCTGCCCCGACGCTCCCGCGGTGCAGCTCTTTTAGTGACACGGGGCAGCAGCCACTCCTGCTGCAGTACTTTTAAAGGATTTTCGACCATTTTATTTTATACCCTTCACAGATGCGACCTTTGCCGTGACACCTTTGAAGCAGCACCCCTGCCCCACGTGCGCCGCGGTGCAGCTCATTTTATCCTGAGGAAGTGGCTACTCCTGCTGCGGTGTTGTTGTTATTTCTCAGACCTTTCTCTATATTTTATTTCCCTCACACCTCCAGTCCTTTTACGTGCCGCACGTTTACCGTCAGCACCACCCCAAAGGTGCCGCGGTGCAGCTGTTTTAGTGAACCCACGCAGCGGCCACAACTGCTGCTGTACCTTTTGAGTATTTCTTAGACCATTCTCAATATTTTATTGCGCTCACACTTCCCAGCCTTTCCGTGCTGCTCTTTTTAACCAGCAGCGCTGCCCCGACGCTCCCGCGGTGCAGCTCTTTTAGTGACACGGGGCAGCGGCCACACCTGCTGCTGTACCTTTATTGTACCTCGTTTACCATGCTCAGCATTTCATTCCCTTTACACCTCTCACGCTTTCCGGACCCCTTTTTAACCAGCAGCGCTTCCCCGACCGTCCCGAGGTGCAGCTCTTTTAGTGATGCGGGGCAGCGGCCACTCCTGCTGCAGTACCTTTACAATATTTCTTAGACCATTGTGAATATTTTATTCCGCTCACACTTCCCAGCCTTTCCGTGCCGCTCTTTTTAACCAGCAGCGCTGCCCCGACCGTCCCGCGGTGCAGCTCTTTTAGTGATGCGGGGCAGCGGCCACTCCTGCTGCAGTACCTTTACAATATTTCTTAGACCATTGTCAATACTTTATTGCGCTGACGTTTCCCAGCCTTTCCCGTGCCGCTCTTTTTAACCAGCAGCGCTGCCCCGACGCTCCCGCGGTGCAGCTCCCTTAGTGACACGGGGCAGGGGCCGAGAGCCCTCTAGGTGCGGCTCCTCTATAGCACTTTACCGTTTTCTATTTTATTTCATTGGCACCTCGCGCGTTGCGCCGGGCGCCTCATTCGGGGACATGCGCCGGCTCCCACAGCGCCCCGCCCGCCGCCGCTCCCCGGGGGCCTCCCCGCTGCTCTCGGGAGATCGCACACCGCACGCGGCCCAAGCCCCGTCTCGCCGACGGCACTCACCACCCGCCGCCCGCCGCCGCGTTCTCCCGCTCCCTACCGGCACGAAGCGGCGCTGCCGATGACGGAGCCGATGCGCGGCTGCCACGCCGCTCTCTCCGCGCCTCAGGGCCGGCGCCTTCGGCCGCACAGGGCGGCGTCCCCGCATCCGGGCCAGCCCGCGGAGCTCCTGCCGCCGCCGCCGCCGCCCCCCGACTGAGGGGCCGCGACGCCGGCGCCCCCTTTTATACTCCGCACCCCCTTTTCCCGCCACTGCCGCGGTGGGCTCCCCCCGCCTCAAAATCGCCCAGAAGCGCCCGAGGCGGGAACGGCGCAGCCCCACCGGCGCCTCGGAGAAGCTCTTCTAGTGACAAGGAGCAGCGGCCACTCCTGCTGCAGTACCTTTATTGTACCTCGTTTACCATGCTCAGCATTTTATTCCCTTTACACCTCTCACGCTTTCCGGACCCCTTTTTAACCAGCAGCGCTGCCCCGACGCTCCCGCGGTGCAGCGCTTTTAGTGATGCGGGGCAGCGGCCACTCCTGCAGCAGTATCTTTATTGTACCTCTTTTACCATGCTCAGCATTTCATTCCCTTTACACCTCTCACGCTTTCCGGACCCCTTTTAAGCCGGCAGCACTGCCCCGACGCTCCCGAGGTGCAGCTCTTTTAGTGATGCGGGGCAGCGGCCACACCTGCTGCAGTACCTTTATTGTACCTCGTTTACCATGCTCAGCATTTCATTCCCTTTACACCTCTCACCCTTTCCCGTGCCGCTCTTTTTAACCAGCAGCGCTGCCCCGACGCTCCCGCGGTGCAGCTCTTTTAGTCACACGGGGCAGCGGCCACACCTGCTGCAGTACCTTTATTGTACCTCGTTTACCATGCTCAGCATTTTATTCCCTTTACACCTCTCAAGCTTTCCGGACCCCTTTTTAACCAGCAGCGCTGCCCCGACGCTCCCGCGGTGCAGCTCTTTTAGTGACACGGGGCAGCGGCCACTCCTGCTGCAGTATCTTTATTGTACCTCTTTTACCATGCTCAGCATTTCATTCCCTTTACACCTCTCACGCTTTCCGGACCCCTTTTTAGCCAGCAGCGCTGCCCCGACCGTCCCGCGGTGCAGCTCTTTTAGTGACGCGGGGCAGCGGCCACACCTGCTGCAGTACCTTTATTGTACCTCGTTTACAATGCTCAGCATTTTATTCCCTTTACACCTCTCAGCCTTTCCCGTGCCGCTCTTTTTAACCAGCAGCGCTGCCCCGACGCTCCCGAGGTGCAGCTCTTTTAGTCACACGGGGCAGCGGCCACTCCTGCTGCAGTACCTTTACAATATTTCTTAGACCATTGTCAATATTTTATTGCGCTCACACTTCCCAGCCTTTCCCATGCTGCTCTTTTTAACCAGCAGCGCTGCCCCGACCGTCCCGCGGTGCAGCTCTTTTAGTGATGCGGGGCAGCGGCCACACCTGCAGCAGTATCTTTATTGTACCTCGTTTACCATGCTCAGCATTTCATTCCCTTTACACCTCTCAGCCTTTCCGGGCCCCTTTTTAACCAGCAGCGCTGCCCCGACGCTCCCGCGGTGCAGCTCTTTTAGTCACACGGGGCAGCGGCCACACCTGCTGCTGTACCTTTATTGTACCTCGTTTACCATGCTCAGCATTTCATTCCCTTTACACCTCTCAGCCTTTCCCGTGCCGCTCTTTTTAACCAGCAGCGCTGCCCCGACCGTCCCGCGGTGCAGCTCTTTTAGTCACACGGGGCAGCGGCCACTCCTGCTGCAGTACCTTTACAATATTTCTTAGACCATTGTCAATACTTTATTGCGCTGACGTTTCCCAGCCTTTCCCGTGCCGCTCTTTTTAACCAGCAGCGCTGCCCCGACGCTCCCGCGGTGCAGCTCCCTTAGTGACACGGGGCAGGGGCCGAGAGCCCTCTAGGTGCGGCTCCTCTATAGCACTTTACCGTTTTCTATTTTATTTCATTGGCACCTCGCGCGTTGCGCCGGGCGCCTCATTCGGGGACATGCGCCGGCTCCCACAGCGCCCCGCCCGCCGCCGCTCCCCGGGGGCCTCCCCGCTGCTCTCGGGAGATCGCACACCGCACGCGGCCCAAGCCCCGTCTCGCCGACGGCACTCACCACCAGCCGCCCGCCGCCGCGTTCTCCCGCTCCCTACCGGCACGAAGCGGCGCTGCCGATGACGGAGCCGATGCGCGGCTGCCACGCCGCTCTCTCCGCGCCTCAGGGCCGGCGCCTTCGGCCGCACAGGGCGGCGTCCCCGCATCCGGGCCAGCCCGCGGAGCTCCTGCCGCCGCCGCCGCCGCCCCCCGACTGAGGGGCCGCGACGCCGGCGCCCCCTTTTATACTCCGCACCCCCTTTTCCCGCCACTGCCGCGGTGGGCTCCCCCCGCCTCAAAATCGCCCAGAAGCGCCCGAGGCGGGAACGGCGCAGCCCCACCGGCGCCTCGGAGAAGCTCTTCTAGTGACAAGGAGCAGCGGCCACTCCTGCTGCAGTACCTTTATTGTACCTCGTTTACCATGCTCAGCATTTTATTCCCTTTACACCTCTCAGCCTTTCCCGTGCCGCTCTTTTTAACCAGCGGCGCTGCCCCGACGTTCCCGAGGTGCAGCTCTTTTAGTGATGCGGAGCAGCGGCCACACCTGCTGCTCTACCTTTATTGTACCTCGTTTACCATGCTCAGCATTTTATTCCCTTTACACCTCTCAGCCTTTCCCGTGCCGCTCTTTTTAACCAGCAGCGCTGCCCCGACCGTCCCGCGGTGCAGCTCTTTTAGTGACGCGGGGCAGCGGCCACACCTGCTGCTGTACCTTTATTGTACCTCGTTTACCATGCTCAGCATTTCATTCCCTTTACACCTCTCACGCTTTCCGGACCCCTTTTTAACCAGCAGAGCTGCCCCGACGGTCCCGCGGTGCAGCTCTTGTAGTGATGCGGGGCAGCGGCCACTCCTGCTGCAGTACTTTTAAAGGATTTTCGACCATTTTATTTTATACCCTTCACAGATGCGACCTTTGCCGTGACACCTTTGAAGCAGCGCCCCTGCCCCACGTGCGCCGCGGTGCAGCTCATTTTATCCTGAGGAAGTGGCTACTCCTGCTGCGGTGTTGTTATTATTTCTCAGACCTTTCTCTATATTTTATTTCCCTCACACCTCCAGTCCTTTTACGTGCCGCACGTTTACCGTCAGCACCACCCCAAAGGTGCCGCGGTGCAGCTGTTTTAGTGAACCCACGCAGCGGCCACTCCTGCTGCTGTACCTTTTGAGTATTTTTTAGACCATTCTCAATATTTTATTGCGCTCACACTTCCCAGCCTTTCCGTGCTGCTCTTTTTAACCAGCAGCGCTGCCCCGACGCTCCCGCGGTGCAGCTCTTTTAGTGACACGGGGCAGCAGCCACACCTGCTGCACTACCTTTATTGTACCTCGTTTACCATGCTCAGCATTTTATTCCCTTTACACCTCTCACGCTTTCCGGACCCCTTTTAAGCCGGCAGCGCTGCCCCGACGCTCCCGAGGTGCAGCTCTTTTAGTGATGCGGGGCAGCGGCCACACCTGCTGCAGTACCTTTATTGTACCTCGTTTACCATGCTCAGCATTTCATTCCCTTTACACCTCTCAGCCTTTCCCGTGCCGCTCTTTTTAACCAGCAGCGCTGCCCCGACGCTCCCGCGGTGCAGCTCTTTTAGTGATGCGGGGCAGCGGCCACACCTGCTGCAGTACCTTTATTGTACCTCGTTTACCATGCTCAGCATTTTATTCCCTTTACACCTCTCAAGCTTTCCGGACCCCTTTTTAGCCAGCAGCGCTGCCCCGACGCTCCCGCGGTGCAGCTCTTTTAGTGATGCGGGGCAGCGGCCACTCCTGCTGCAGTATCTTTATTGTACCTCTTTTACCATGCTCAGCATTTCATTCCCTTTACACCTCTCAGCTTTTCCGGACCCCTTTTTAACCAGCAGCGCTGCCCCGACCGTCCCGCGGTGCAGCTCTTTTAGTGACACGGGGCAGCGGCCACACCTGCTGCTGTACCTTTATTGTACCTCGTTTACAATGCTCAGCATTTTATTCCCTTTACACCTCTCAGCCTTTCCCGTGCCGCTCTTTTTAACCAGCAGCGCTGCCCCGACGCTCCCGAGGTGCAGCTCTTTTAGTCACACGGGGCAGCGGCCACTCCTGCTGCAGTACCTTTACAGTATTTCTTAAACCATTGTCAATATTTTATTGCGCTCACACTTCCCAGCCTTTCCCATGCTGCTCTTTTTAACCAGCAGCGCTGCCCCGACGCTCCCGAGGTGCAGCTCTTTTAGTGACGCGGAGCAGCGGCCACTCCTGCTGCAGTACCTTTACAATATTTCTTAGACCATTGTCAATATTTTATTCCGCTCACACTTCCCAGCCTTTCCCGTGCCGCTCTTTTTAACCAGCAGCGCTGCCCCGACGCTCCCGCGGTGCAGCTCTTTTAGTGATGCGGGGCAGCGGCCACTCCTGCTGCAGTACCTTTATTGTACCTCGTTTACCATGCTCAGCATTTTATTCCCTTTACACCTCTCAGCCTTTCCCGTGCCGCTCTTTTTAACCAGCAGCGCTGCCCCGACGCTCCCGCGGTGCAGCTCTTTTAGTCACACGGGGCAGCGGCCACACCTGCTGCTGTACCTTTATTGTACCTCGTTTACCATGCTCAGCATTTTATTCCCTTTACACCTCTCACGCTTTCCGGACCCCTTTTTAACCAGCAGCGCTGCCCCGACCGTCCCGCGGTGCAGCTCTTTTAGTGATGCGGGGCAGCGGTCACTCCTGCTGCAGTACCTTTACAATATTTCTTAGACCATTGTCAATACTTTATTGCGCTGACGTTTCCCAGCCTTTCCCGTGCCGCTCTTTTTAACCAGCAGCGCTGCCCCGACGCTCCCGCGGTGCAGCTCCCTTAGTGACACGGGGCAGGGGCCGAGAGCCCTCTAGGTGCGGCTCCTCTATAGCACTTTACCGTTTTCTATTTTATTTCATTGGCACCTCGCGCGTTGCGCCGGGCGCCTCATTCGGGGACATGCGCCGGCTCCCACAGCGCCCCGCCCGCCGCCGCTCCCCGGGGGCCTCCCCGCTGCTCTCGGGAGATCGCACACCGCACGCGGCCCAAGCCCCGTCTCGCCGACGGCACTCACCACCCGCCGCCCGCCGCCGCGTTCTCCCGCTCCCTACCGGCACGAAGCGGCGCTGCCGATGACGGAGCCGATGCGCGGCTGCCACGCCGCTCTCTCCGCGCCTCAGGGCCGGCGCCTTCGGCCGCACACGGCGGCGTCCCCGCATCCGGGCCAGCCCGCGGAGCTCCTGCCGCCGCCGCCGCCGCCCCCCGACTGAGGGGCCGCGACGCCGGCGCCCCCTTTTATACTCCGCACCCCCTTTTCCCGCCACTGCCGCGGTGGGCTCCCCCCGCCTCAAAATCGCCCAGAAGCGCCCGAGGCGGGAACGGCGCAGCCCCACCGGCGCCTCGGAGAAGCTCTTCTAGTGACAAGGAGCAGCGGCCACTCCTGCTGCAGTACCTTTATTGTACCTCGTTTACCATGCTCAGCATTTTATTCCCTTTACACCTCTCACGCTTTCCGGACCCCTTTTTAACCAGCAGCGCTGCCCCGACGCTCCCGCGGTGCAGCTCTTTTAGTGATGCGGGGCAGCGGCCACTCCTGCAGCAGTATCTTTATTGTACCTCTTTTACCATGCTCAGCATTTCATTCCCTTTACACCTCTCACGCTTTCCGGACCCCTTTTAAGCCGGCAGCACTGCCCCGACGCTCCCGAGGTGCAGCTCTTTTAGTCACACGGGGCAGCGGCCACTCCTGCTGCAGTACCTTTACAATATTTCTTAGACCATTGTCAATATTTTATTGCGCTCACACTTCCCAGCCTTTCCCATACTGCTCTGTTTAACCAGCAGCGCTGCCCCGACGCTCCCGCGGTGCAGCTCTTTTAGTGACACGGGGCAGCAGCCACTCCTGCTGCAGTACTTTTAAAGGATTTTCGACCATTTTATTTCATACCCTTCACAGATGCGACCTTTGCCGTGACACCTTTGAAGCAGCACCCCTGCCCCACGTGCGCCGCGGTGCAGCTCATTTTATCCTGAGGAAGTGGCTACTCCTGCTGCGGTGTTGTTGTTATTTCTCAGACCTTTCTCTATATTTTATTTCCCTCACACCTCCAGTCCTTTTACGTGCCGCACGTTTACCGTCAGCACCACCCCAAAGGTGCCGCGGTGCAGCTGTTTTAGTGAACCCACGCAGCGGCCACAACTGCTGCTGTACCTTTTGAGTATTTCTTAGACCATTCTCAATATTTTATTGCGCTCACACTTCCCAGCCTTTCCGTGCTGCTCTTTTTAACCAGCAGCGCTGCCCCGACGCTCCCGCGGTGCAGCGCTTTTAGTGATGCGGGGCAGCGGCCACTCCTGCTGCAGTATCTTTATTGTACCTCGTTTACCATGCTCAGCATTTCATTCCCTTTACACCTCTCAGCCTTTCCCGTGCCGCTCTTTTTAACCAGCAGCGCTGCCCCGACGGTCCCGCGGTGCAGCTCTTTTAGTGACACGGGGCAGCGGCCACACCTGCTGCTGTACCTTTATTGTACCTCGTTTACCATGCTCAGCATTTCATTCCCTTTACACCTCTCACGCTTTCCGGACCCCTTTTTAACCAGCAGCGCTGCCCCGACCGTCCCGCGGTGCAGCTCTTTTAGTGATGCGGGGCAGCGGCCACTCCTGCTGCTGTACCTTTATTGTACCTCGTTTACCATGCTCAGCATTTCATTCCCTTTACACCTCTCACGCTTTCCAGTGCCGCTCTTTTTAACCAGCAGCGCTGCCCCGACGCTCCCGCAGTGCAGCTCTTTTAGTGATGCGGAGCAGCGGCCACACCTGCTGCAGTACCTTTATTGTACCTCGTTTACCATGCTCAGCATTTTATTCCCTTTACACCTCTCAGCCTTTCCGGACCCCTTTTTAACCAGCAGCGCTGCCCCGACGCTCCCGCGGTGCAGCTCTTTTAGTGATGCGGGGCAGCGGCCACTCCTGCTGCAGTATCTTTATTGTACCTCTTCTACCATGCTCAGCATTTCATTCCCTTTACACCTCTCAGCTTTTCCGGACCCCTTTTTAACCAGCAGCGCTGCCCCGACCGTCCCGCGGTGCAGCTCTTTTAGTGACACGGGGCAGCGGCCACTCCTGCTGCTGTACCTTTATTGTACCTCGTTTACCATGCTCAGCATTTCATTCCCTTTACACCTCTCACGCTTTCCAGTGCCGCTCTTTTTAACCAGCAGCGCTGCCCCGACGCTCCCGCAGTGCAGCTCTTTTAGTGATGCGGAGCAGCGGCCACACCTGCTGCAGTACCTTTATTGTACCTCGTTTACCATGCTCAGCATTTTATTCCCTTTACACCTCTCAAGCTTTCCGGACCCCTTTTTAACCAGCAGCGCTGCCCCGACGCTCCCGCGGTGCAGCTCTTTTAGTGATGCGGGGCAGCGGCCACTCCTGCTGCAGTATCTTTATTGTACCTCTTCTACCATGCTCAGCATTTCATTCCCTTTACACCTCTCAGCTTTTCCGGACCCCTTTTTAACCAGCAGCGCTGCCCCGACCGTCCCGCGGTGCAGCTCTTTTAGTGACACGGGGCAGCGGCCACACCTGCTGCAGTACCTTTATTGTACCTCGTTTACAATGCTCAGCATTTTATTCCCTTTACACCTCTCAGCCTTTCCCGTGCCGCTCTTTTTAACCAGCAGCGCTGCCCCGACGCTCCCGAGGTGCAGCTCTTTTAGTCACACGGGGCAGCGGCCACTCCTGCTGCAGTACCTTTACAGTATTTCTTAAACCATTGTCAATATTTTATTGCGCTCACACTTCCCAGCCTTTCCCATGCTGCTCTTTTTAACCAGCAGCGCTGCCCCGACGCTCCCGAGGTGCAGCTCTTTTAGTGACGCGGAGCAGCGGCCACTCCTGCTGCAGTACCTTTACAATATTTCTTAGACCATTGTCAATATTTTATTCCGCTCACACTTCCCAGCCTTTCCCATGCTGCTCTTTTTAACCAGCAGCGCTGCCCCGACGCTCCCGCGGTGCAGCTCTTTTAGTGACACGGGGCAGCGGCCACACCTGCTGCTGTACCTTTATTGTACCTCGTTTACCATGCTCAGCATTTCATTCCCTTTACACCTCTCACGCTTTCCAGTGCCGCTCTTTTTAACCAGCAGCGCTGCCCCGACGCTCCCGCAGTGCAGCTCTTTTAGTGATGCGGAGCAGCGGCCACACCTGCTGCTGTACCTTTATTGTACCTCGTTTACCATGCTCAGCATTTTATTCCCTTTACACCTCTCACGCTTTCCGGACCCCTTTTTAACCAGCAGCGCTGCCCCGACGCTCCCGAGATGCAGCTCTTTTAGTGATGCGGGGCAGCGGCCACTCCTGCTGCTATACCTTTTCAATATTTCTTAGACCATTGTCAATATTTTATTGCGCTCACACTTCCCAGCCTTTCCCATGCTGCTCTGTTTAACCAGCAGCGCTGCCCCGACGCTCCCGAGGTGCAGCTCTTTTAGTGATGCGGGGCAGCGGCCACACCTGCTGCACTACCTTTATTGTACCTCGTTTACCATGCTCAGCATTTTATTCCCTTTACACCTCTCACGCTTTCCGGACCCCTTTTTAACCAGCAGCACTGCCCCGACGCTCCCGCGGTGCAGCTCTTTTAGTCACAGGGGGCAGCGGCCACACCTGCTGCAGTACCTTTATTGTACCTCTTTTACCATGCTCAGCATTTCATTCCCTTTACACCTCTCACGCTTTCCCGTGCCGCTCTTTTTAACCAGCAGCGCTGCCCCGACGCTCCCGCGGTGCAGCTCTTTTAGTCACACGGGGCAGCGGCCACTCCTGCTGCTGTACCTTTATTGTACCTCGTTTACAATGCTCAGCATTTTATTCCCTTTACACCTCTCACGCTTTCCGGACCCCTTTTTAACCAGCAGCGCTGCCCCGACCGTCCCGCGGTGCAGCTCTTTTAGTGACGCGGGGCAGCGGCCACACCTGCTGCAGTATCTTTATTGTACCTCGTTTACAATGCTCAGCATTTCATTCCCTTTACACCTCTCAGCCTTTCCCGTGCCGCTCTTTTTAACCAGCAGCGCTGCCCCGACGCTCCCGCGGTGCAGCTCTTTTAGTGATGCGGGGCAGCGGCCACACCTGCTGCAGTACCTTTATTGTACCTCGTTTACCATGCTCAGCATTTTATTCCCTTTACACCTCTCAAGCTTTCCGGACCCCTTTTTAGCCAGCAGCGCTGCCCCGACGCTCCCGCGGTGCAGCTCTTTTAGTGATGCGGGGCAGCGGCCACTCCTGCTGCAGTATCTTTATTGTACCTCTTTTACCATGCTCAGCATTTCATTCCCTTTACACCTCTCAGCTTTTCCGGACCCCTTTTTAACCAGCAGCGCTGCCCCGACCGTCCCGCGGTGCAGCTCTTTTAGTGACACGGGGCAGCGGCCACACCTGCTGCAGTACCTTTATTGTACCTCGTTTACAATGCTCAGCATTTTATTCCCTTTACACCTCTCAGCCTTTCCCGTGCCGCTCTTTTTAACCAGCAGCGCTGCCCCGACGCTCCCGAGGTGCAGCTCTTTTAGTCACACGGGGCAGCGGCCACTCCTGCTGCAGTACCTTTACAGTATTTCTTAAACCATTGTCAATATTTTATTGCGCTCACACTTCCCAGCCTTTCCCATGCTGCTCTTTTTAACCAGCAGCGCTGCCCCGACGCTCCCGAGGTGCAGCTCTTTTAGTGACGCGGAGCAGCGGCCACTCCTGCTGCAGTACCTTTACAATATTTCTTAGACCATTGTCAATATTTTATTCCGCTCACACTTCCCAGCCTTTCCCGTGCCGCTCTTTTTAACCAGCAGCGCTGCCCCGACGCTCCCGCGGTGCAGCTCTTTTAGTGATGCGGGGCAGCGGCCACTCCTGCTGCAGTACCTTTATTGTACCTCGTTTACCATGCTCAGCATTTCATTCCCTTTACACCTCTCACGCTTTCCAGTGCCGCTCTTTTTAACCAGCAGCGCTGCCCCGACGGTCCCGCGGTGCAGCTCTTTTAGTGATGCGGAGCAGCGGCCACACCTGCTGCTGTACCTTTTTTGTACCTCGTTTACCATGCTCAGCATTTTATTCCCTTTACACCTCTCACGCTTTCCGGACCCCTTTTTAACCAGCAGCGCTGCCCCGACCGTCCCGCGGTGCAGCTCTTTTAGTGATGCGGGGCAGCGGCCACTCCTGCTGCAGTACCTTTACAATATTTCTTAGACCATTGTCAATATTTTATTCCGCTCACACTTCCCAGCCTTTCCCGTGCCGCTCTGTTTAACCAGCAGCCCTGCCCCGACGCTCCCGCGGTGCAGCTCTTTTAGTCACACGGGGCAGCGGCCACACCTGCTGCTGTACCTTTATTGTACCTCGTTTACCATGCTCAGCATTTCATTCCCTTTACACCTCTCACGCTTTCCGGACCCCTTTTTAACCAGCAGCGCTGCCCCGACGCTCCCGCGGTGCAGCTCTTTTAGTGATGCGGGGCAGCGGCCACTCCTGCTGCAGTACCTTTCCAATATTTCTTAGACCATTGTCAATATTTTATTGCGCTCACACTTCCCAGCCTTTCCCATACTGCTCTGTTTAACCAGCAGCGCTGCCCCGACGCTCCCGCGGTGCAGCTCTTTTAGTGACACGGGGCAGCAGCCACTCCTGCTGCAGTACTTTTAAAGGATTTTCGACCATTTTATTTTATACCCTTCACAGATGCGACCTTTGCCGTGACACCTTTGAAGCAGCACCCCTGCCCCACGTGCGCCGCGGTGCAGCTCATTTTATCCTGAGGAAGTGGCTACTCCTGCTGCGGTGTTGTTGTTATTTCTCAGACCTTTCTCTATATTTTATTTCCCTCACACCTCCAGTCCTTTTACGTGCCGCACGTTTACCGTCAGCACCACCCCAAAGGTGCCGCGGTGCAGCTGTTTTAGTGAACCCACGCAGCGGCCACAACTGCTGCTGTACCTTTTGAGTATTTCTTAGACCATTCTCAATATTTTATTGCGCTCACACTTCCCAGCCTTTCCGTGCTGCTCTTTTTAACCAGCAGCGCTGCCCCGACGCTCCCGCGGTGCAGCTCTTTTAGTGACACGGGGCAGCGGCCACACCTGCTGCTGTACCTTTATTGTACCTCGTTTACCATGCTCAGCATTTCATTCCCTTTACACCTCTCACGCTTTCCGGACCCCTTTTTAACCAGCAGCGCTTCCCCGACCGTCCCGAGGTGCAGCTCTTTTAGTGATGCGGGGCAGCGGCCACTCCTGCTGCAGTACCTTTACAATATTTCTTAGACCATTGTGAATATTTTATTCCGCTCACACTTCCCAGCCTTTCCGTGCCGCTCTTTTTAACCAGCAGCGCTGCCCCGACCGTCCCGCGGTGCAGCTCTTTTAGTGATGCGGGGCAGCGGCCACTCCTGCTGCAGTACCTTTACAATATTTCTTAGACCATTGTCAATACTTTATTGCGCTGACGTTTCCCAGCCTTTCCCGTGCCGCTCTTTTTAACCAGCAGCGCTGCCCCGACGCTCCCGCGGTGCAGCTCCCTTAGTGACACGGGGCAGGGGCCGAGAGCCCTCTAGGTGCGGCTCCTCTATAGCACTTTACCGTTTTCTATTTTATTTCATTGGCACCTCGCGCGTTGCGCCGGGCGCCTCATTCGGGGACATGCGCCGGCTCCCACAGCGCCCCGCCCGCCGCCGCTCCCCGGGGGCCTCCCCGCTGCTCTCGGGAGATCGCACACCGCACGCGGCCCAAGCCCCGTCTCGCCGACGGCACTCACCACCCGCCGCCCGCCGCCGCGTTCTCCCGCTCCCTACCGGCACGAAGCGGCGCTGCCGATGACGGAGCCGATGCGCGGCTGCCACGCCGCTCTCTCCGCGCCTCAGGGCCGGCGCCTTCGGCCGCACAGGGCGGCGTCCCCGCATCCGGGCCAGCCCGCGGAGCTCCTGCCGCCGCCGCCGCCGCCCCCCGACTGAGGGGCCGCGACGCCGGCGCCCCCTTTTATACTCCGCACCCCCTTTTCCCGCCACTGCCGCGGTGGGCTCCCCCCGCCTCAAAATCGCCCAGAAGCGCCCGAGGCGGGAACGGCGCAGCCCCACCGGCGCCTCGGAGAAGCTCTTCTAGTGACAAGGAGCAGCGGCCACTCCTGCTGCAGTACCTTTATTGTACCTCGTTTACCATGCTCAGCATTTTATTCCCTTTACACCTCTCACGCTTTCCGGACCCCTTTTTAACCAGCAGCGCTGCCCCGACGCTCCCGCGGTGCAGCGCTTTTAGTGATGCGGGGCAGCGGCCACTCCTGCAGCAGTATCTTTATTGTACCTCTTTTACCATGCTCAGCATTTCATTCCCTTTACACCTCTCACGCTTTCCGGACCCCTTTTAAGCCGGCAGCACTGCCCCGACGCTCCCGAGGTGCAGCTCTTTTAGTGATGCGGGGCAGCGGCCACACCTGCTGCAGTACCTTTATTGTACCTCGTTTACCATGCTCAGCATTTCATTCCCTTTACACCTCTCACGCTTTCCGGACCCCTTTTTAACCAGCAGCGCTTCCCCGACCGTCCCGCGGTGCAGCTCTTTTAGTGATGCGGGGCAGCGGCCACACCTGCTGCAGTACCTTTATTGTACCTCGTTTACCATGCTCAGCATTTCATTCCCTTTACACCTCTCACCCTTTCCCGTGCCGCTCTTTTTAACCAGCAGCGCTGCCCCGACGCTCCCGCGGTGCAGCTCTTTTAGTGATGCGGGGCAGCGGCCACACCTGCTGCAGTACCTTTATTGTACCTCGTTTACCATGCTCAGCATTTTATTCCCTTTACACCTCTCAAGCTTTCCGGACCCCTTTTTAACCAGCAGCGCTGCCCCGACGCTCCCGCGGTGCAGCTCTTTTAGTGATGCGGGGCAGCGGCCACTCCTGCTGCAGTATCTTTATTGTACCTCTTTTACCATGCTCAGCATTTCATTCCCTTTACACCTCTCACGCTTTCCGGACCCCTTTTTAGCCAGCAGCGCTGCCCCGACCGTCCCGCGGTGCAGCTCTTTTAGTGACGCGGGGCAGCGGCCACACCTGCTGCAGTACCTTTATTGTACCTCGTTTACAATGCTCAGCATTTTATTCCCTTTACACCTCTCAGCCTTTCCCGTGCCGCTCTTTTTAACCAGCAGCGCTGCCCCGACGCTCCCGAGGTGCAGCTCTTTTAGTCACACGGGGCAGCGGCCACTCCTGCTGCAGTACCTTTACAGTATTTCTTAGACCATTGTCAATATTTTATTGCGCTCACACTTCCCAGCCTTTCCCATGCTGCTCTTTTTAACCAGCAGCGCTGCCCCGACCGTCCCGCGGTGCAGCTCTTTTAGTGATGCGGGGCAGCGGCCACACCTGCAGCAGTATCTTTATTGTACCTCTTTTACCATGCTCAGCATTTCATTCCCTTTACACCTCTCAGCCTTTCCCGTGCCGCTCTTTTTAACCAGCAGCGCTGCCCCGACCGTCCCGCGGTGCAGCTCTTTTAGTCACACGGGGCAGCGGCCACTCCTGCTGCAGTACCTTTACAATATTTCTTAGACCATTGTCAATACTTTATTGCGCTGACGTTTCCCAGCCTTTCCCGTGCCGCTCTTTTTAACCAGCAGCGCTGCCCCGACGCTCCCGCGGTGCAGCTCCCTTAGTGACACGGGGCAGGGGCCGAGAGCCCTCTAGGTGCGGCTCCTCTATAGCACTTTACCGTTTTCTATTTTATTTCATTGGCACCTCGCGCGTTGCGCCGGGCGCCTCATTCGGGGACATGCGCCGGCTCCCACAGCGCCCCGCCCGCCGCCGCTCCCCGGGGGCCTCCCCGCTGCTCTCGGGAGATCGCACACCGCACGCGGCCCAAGCCCCGTCTCGCCGACGGCACTCACCACCAGCCGCCCGCCGCCGCGTTCTCCCGCTCCCTACCGGCACGAAGCGGCGCTGCCGATGACGGAGCCGATGCGCGGCTGCCACGCCGCTCTCTCCGCGCCTCAGGGCCGGCGCCTTCGGCCGCACAGGGCGGCGTCCCCGCATCCGGGCCAGCCCGCGGAGCTCCTGCCGCCGCCGCCGCCGCCCCCCGACTGAGGGGCCGCGACGCCGGCGCCCCCTTTTATACTCCGCACCCCCTTTTCCCGCCACTGCCGCGGTGGGCTCCCCCCGCCTCAAAATCGCCCAGAAGCGCCCGAGGCGGGAACGGCGCAGCCCCACCGGCGCCTCGGAGAAGCTCTTCTAGTGACAAGGAGCAGCGGCCACTCCTGCTGCAGTACCTTTATTGTACCTCGTTTACCATGCTCAGCATTTTATTCCCTTTACACCTCTCAGCCTTTCCCGTGCCGCTCTTTTTAACCAGCGGCGCTGCCCCGACGTTCCCGAGGTGCAGCTCTTTTAGTGATGCGGAGCAGCGGCCACACCTGCTGCTCTACCTTTATTGTACCTCGTTTACCATGCTCAGCATTTTATTCCCTTTACACCTCTCAGCCTTTCCCGTGCCGCTCTTTTTAACCAGCAGCGCTGCCCCGACCGTCCCGCGGTGCAGCTCTTTTAGTGACGCGGGGCAGCGGCCACACCTGCTGCTGTACCTTTATTGTACCTCGTTTACCATGCTCAGCATTTCATTCCCTTTACACCTCTCACGCTTTCCGGACCCCTTTTTAACCAGCAGAGCTGCCCCGACGGTCCCGCGGTGCAGCTCTTGTAGTGATGCGGGGCAGCGGCCACTCCTGCTGCAGTACTTTTAAAGGATTTTCGACCATTTTATTTTATACCCTTCACAGATGCGACCTTTGCCGTGACACCTTTGAAGCAGCGCCCCTGCCCCACGTGCGCCGCGGTGCAGCTCATTTTATCCTGAGGAAGTGGCTACTCCTGCTGCGGTGTTGTTATTATTTCTCAGACCTTTCTCTATATTTTATTTCCCTCACACCTCCAGTCCTTTTACGTGCCGCACGTTTACCGTCAGCACCACCCCAAAGGTGCCGCGGTGCAGCTGTTTTAGTGAACCCACGCAGCGGCCACTCCTGCTGCTGTACCTTTTGAGTATTTTTTAGACCATTCTCAATATTTTATTGCGCTCACACTTCCCAGCCTTTCCGTGCTGCTCTTTTTAACCAGCAGCGCTGCCCCGACGCTCCCGCGGTGCAGCTCTTTTAGTGACACGGGGCAGCAGCCACACCTGCTGCACTACCTTTATTGTACCTCGTTTACCATGCTCAGCATTTCATTCCCTTTACACCTCTCACGCTTTCCGGACCCCTTTTTAACCAGCAGCGCTGCCCCGACCGTCCCGCGGTGCAGCTCTTTTAGTGATGCGGGGCAGCGGCCACACCTGCAGCAGTATCTTTATTGTACCTCGTTTACCATGCTCAGCATTTCATTCCCTTTACACCTCTCAGCCTTTCCCGTGCCGCTCTTTTTAACCAGCAGCGCTGCCCCGACGCTCCCGCGGTGCAGCTCTTTTAGTGATGCGGGGCAGCGGCCACACCTGCTGCAGTACCTTTATTGTACCTCGTTTACCATGCTCAGCATTTTATTCCCTTTACACCTCTCACGCTTTCCGGACCCCTTTTTAACCAGCAGCGCTGCCCCGACGCTCCCGCGGGGCAGCGCTTTTAGTGATGCGGGGCAGCGGCCACTCCTGCAGCAGTATCTTTATTGTACCTCTTTTACCATGCTCAGCATTTCATTCCCTTTACACCTCTCACGCTTTCCGGACCCCTTTTAAGCCGGCAGCGCTGCCCCGACGCTCCCGAGGTGCAGCTCTTTTAGTCACAGGGGGCAGCGGCCACACCTGCTGCAGTATCTTTATTGTACCTCGTTTACAATGCTCAGCATTTCATTCCCTTTACACCTCTCAGCCTTTCCCGTGCCGCTCTTTTTAACCAGCAGCGCTGCCCCGACGCTCCCGCGGTGCAGCTCTTTTAGTGATGCGGGGCAGCGGCCACACCTGCTGCAGTACCTTTATTGTACCTCGTTTACCATGCTCAGCATTTTATTCCCTTTACACCTCTCAAGCTTTCCGGACCCCTTTTTAGCCAGCAGCGCTGCCCCGACGCTCCCGCGGTGCAGCTCTTTTAGTGATGCGGGGCAGCGGCCACTCCTGCTGCAGTATCTTTATTGTACCTCTTTTACCATGCTCAGCATTTCATTCCCTTTACACCTCTCAGCTTTTCCGGACCCCTTTTTAACCAGCAGCGCTGCCCCGACCGTCCCGCGGTGCAGCTCTTTTAGTGACACGGGGCAGCGGCCACACCTGCTGCAGTACCTTTATTGTACCTCGTTTACAATGCTCAGCATTTTATTCCCTTTACACCTCTCAGCCTTTCCCGTGCCGCTCTTTTTAACCAGCAGCGCTGCCCCGACGCTCCCGAGGTGCAGCTCTTTTAGTCACACGGGGCAGCGGCCACTCCTGCTGCAGTACCTTTACAGTATTTCTTAAACCATTGTCAATATTTTATTGCGCTCACACTTCCCAGCCTTTCCCATGCTGCTCTTTTTAACCAGCAGCGCTGCCCCGACGCTCCCGAGGTGCAGCTCTTTTAGTGACGCGGAGCAGCGGCCACTCCTGCTGCAGTACCTTTACAATATTTCTTAGACCATTGTCAATATTTTATTCCGCTCACACTTCCCAGCCTTTCCCGTGCCGCTCTTTTTAACCAGCAGCGCTGCCCCGACGCTCCCGCGGTGCAGCTCTTTTAGTGATGCGGGGCAGCGGCCACTCCTGCTGCAGTACCTTTATTGTACCTCGTTTACCATGCTCAGCATTTTATTCCCTTTACACCTCTCAGCCTTTCCCGTGCCGCTCTTTTTAACCAGCAGCGCTGCCCCGACGCTCCCGCGGTGCAGCTCTTTTAGTCACACGGGGCAGCGGCCACACCTGCTGCTGTACCTTTATTGTACCTCGTTTACCATGCTCAGCATTTTATTCCCTTTACACCTCTCACGCTTTCCGGACCCCTTTTTAACCAGCAGCGCTGCCCCGACCGTCCCGCGGTGCAGCTCTTTTAGTGATGCGGGGCAGCGGTCACTCCTGCTGCAGTACCTTTACAATATTTCTTAGACCATTGTCAATACTTTATTGCGCTGACGTTTCCCAGCCTTTCCCGTGCCGCTCTTTTTAACCAGCAGCGCTGCCCCGACGCTCCCGCGGTGCAGCTCCCTTAGTGACACGGGGCAGGGGCCGAGAGCCCTCTAGGTGCGGCTCCTCTATAGCACTTTACCGTTTTCTATTTTATTTCATTGGCACCTCGCGCGTTGCGCCGGGCGCCTCATTCGGGGACATGCGCCGGCTCCCACAGCGCCCCGCCCGCCGCCGCTCCCCGGGGGCCTCCCCGCTGCTCTCGGGAGATCGCACACCGCACGCGGCCCAAGCCCCGTCTCGCCGACGGCACTCACCACCCGCCGCCCGCCGCCGCGTTCTCCCGCTCCCTACCGGCACGAAGCGGCGCTGCCGATGACGGAGCCGATGCGCGGCTGCCACGCCGCTCTCTCCGCGCCTCAGGGCCGGCGCCTTCGGCCGCACACGGCGGCGTCCCCGCATCCGGGCCAGCCCGCGGAGCTCCTGCCGCCGCCGCCGCCGCCCCCCGACTGAGGGGCCGCGACGCCGGCGCCCCCTTTTATACTCCGCACCCCCTTTTCCCGCCACTGCCGCGGTGGGCTCCCCCCGCCTCAAAATCGCCCAGAAGCGCCCGAGGCGGGAACGGCGCAGCCCCACCGGCGCCTCGGAGAAGCTCTTCTAGTGACAAGGAGCAGCGGCCACTCCTGCTGCAGTACCTTTATTGTACCTCGTTTACCATGCTCAGCATTTCATTCCCTTTACACCTCTCACGCTTTCCGGACCCCTTTTTAACCAGCAGCGCTGCCCCGACGCTCCCGCGGTGCAGCTCTTTTAGTGATGCGGGGCAGCGGCCACTCCTGCAGCAGTATCTTTATTGTACCTCTTTTACCATGCTCAGCATTTCATTCCCTTTACACCTCTCACGCTTTCCGGACCCCTTTTAAGCCGGCAGCACTGCCCCGACGCTCCCGAGGTGCAGCTCTTTTAGTCACACGGGGCAGCGGCCACTCCTGCTGCAGTACCTTTACAATATTTCTTAGACCATTGTCAATATTTTATTGCGCTCACACTTCCCAGCCTTTCCCATACTGCTCTGTTTAACCAGCAGCGCTGCCCCGACGCTCCCGCGGTGCAGCTCTTTTAGTGACACGGGGCAGCAGCCACTCCTGCTGCAGTACTTTTAAAGGATTTTCGACCATTTTATTTTATACCCTTCACAGATGCGACCTTTGCCGTGACACCTTTGAAGCAGCACCCCTGCCCCACGTGCGCCGCGGTGCAGCTCATTTTATCCTGAGGAAGTGGCTACTCCTGCTGCGGTGTTGTTGTTATTTCTCAGACCTTTCTCTATATTTTATTTCCCTCACACCTCCAGTCCTTTTACGTGCCGCACGTTTACCGTCAGCACCACCCCAAAGGTGCCGCGGTGCAGCTGTTTTAGTGAACCCACGCAGCGGCCACAACTGCTGCTGTACCTTTTGAGTATTTCTTAGACCATTCTCAATATTTTATTGCGCTCACACTTCCCAGCCTTTCCGTGCTGCTCTTTTTAACCAGCAGCGCTGCCCCGACGCTCCCGCGGTGCAGCGCTTTTAGTGATGCGGGGCAGCGGCCACTCCTGCTGCAGTATCTTTATTGTACCTCGTTTACCATGCTCAGCATTTCATTCCCTTTACACCTCTCAGCCTTTCCCGTGCCGCTCTTTTTAACCAGCAGCGCTGCCCCGACGGTCCCGCGGTGCAGCTCTTTTAGTGACACGGGGCAGCGGCCACACCTGCTGCTGTACCTTTATTGTACCTCGTTTACCATGCTCAGCATTTTATTCCCTTTACACCTCTCACGCTTTCCGGACCCCTTTTTAACCAGCAGCGCTGCCCCGACCGTCCCGCGGTGCAGCTCTTTTAGTGATGCGGGGCAGCGGCCACTCCTGCTGCTGTACCTTTATTGTACCTCGTTTACCATGCTCAGCATTTCATTCCCTTTACACCTCTCACGCTTTCCAGTGCCGCTCTTTTTAACCAGCAGCGCTGCCCCGACGCTCCCGCAGTGCAGCTCTTTTAGTGATGCGGAGCAGCGGCCACACCTGCTGCAGTACCTTTATTGTACCTCGTTTACCATGCTCAGCATTTTATTCCCTTTACACCTCTCAAGCTTTCCGGACCCCTTTTTAACCAGCAGCGCTGCCCCGACGCTCCCGCGGTGCAGCTCTTTTAGTGATGCGGGGCAGCGGCCACTCCTGCTGCAGTATCTTTATTGTACCTCTTCTACCATGCTCAGCATTTCATTCCCTTTACACCTCTCAGCTTTTCCGGACCCCTTTTTAACCAGCAGCGCTGCCCCGACCGTCCCGCGGTGCAGCTCTTTTAGTGACACGGGGCAGCGGCCACACCTGCTGCAGTACCTTTATTGTACCTCGTTTACAATGCTCAGCATTTTATTCCCTTTACACCTCTCAGCCTTTCCCGTGCCGCTCTTTTTAACCAGCAGCGCTGCCCCGACCGTCCCGCGGTGCAGCTCTTTTAGTGATGCGGGGCAGCGGCCACTCCTGCTGCTGTACCTTTATTGTACCTCGTTTACCATGCTCAGCATTTCATTCCCTTTACACCTCTCACGCTTTCCAGTGCCGCTCTTTTTAACCAGCAGCGCTGCCCCGACGCTCCCGCAGTGCAGCTCTTTTAGTGATGCGGAGCAGCGGCCACACCTGCTGCAGTACCTTTATTGTACCTCGTTTACCATGCTCAGCATTTTATTCCCTTTACACCTCTCAAGCTTTCCGGACCCCTTTTTAACCAGCAGCGCTGCCCCGACGCTCCCGCGGTGCAGCTCTTTTAGTGATGCGGGGCAGCGGCCACTCCTGCTGCAGTATCTTTATTGTACCTCTTCTACCATGCTCAGCATTTCATTCCCTTTACACCTCTCAGCTTTTCCGGACCCCTTTTTAACCAGCAGCGCTGCCCCGACCGTCCCGCGGTGCAGCTCTTTTAGTGACACGGGGCAGCGGCCACACCTGCTGCAGTACCTTTATTGTACCTCGTTTACAATGCTCAGCATTTTATTCCCTTTACACCTCTCAGCCTTTCCCGTGCCGCTCTTTTTAACCAGCAGCGCTGCCCCGACGCTCCCGAGGTGCAGCTCTTTTAGTCACACGGGGCAGCGGCCACTCCTGCTGCAGTACCTTTACAGTATTTCTTAAACCATTGTCAATATTTTATTGCGCTCACACTTCCCAGCCTTTCCCATGCTGCTCTTTTTAACCAGCAGCGCTGCCCCGACGCTCCCGAGGTGCAGCTCTTTTAGTGACGCGGAGCAGCGGCCACTCCTGCTGCAGTACCTTTACAATATTTCTTAGACCATTGTCAATATTTTATTCCGCTCACACTTCCCAGCCTTTCCCATGCTGCTCTTTTTAACCAGCAGCGCTGCCCCGACGCTCCCGCGGTGCAGCTCTTTTAGTGACACGGGGCAGCGGCCACACCTGCTGCTGTACCTTTATTGTACCTCGTTTACCATGCTCAGCATTTCATTCCCTTTACACCTCTCACGCTTTCCAGTGCCGCTCTTTTTAACCAGCAGCGCTGCCCCGACGCTCCCGCAGTGCAGCTCTTTTAGTGATGCGGAGCAGCGGCCACACCTGCTGCTGTACCTTTATTGTACCTCGTTTACCATGCTCAGCATTTTATTCCCTTTACACCTCTCACGCTTTCCGGACCCCTTTTTAACCAGCAGCGCTGCCCCGACGCTCCCGAGATGCAGCTCTTTTAGTGATGCGGGGCAGCGGCCACTCCTGCTGCTATACCTTTTCAATATTTCTTAGACCATTGTCAATATTTTATTGCGCTCACACTTCCCAGCCTTTCCCATGCTGCTCTGTTTAACCAGCAGCGCTGCCCCGACGCTCCCGAGGTGCAGCTCTTTTAGTGATGCGGGGCAGCGGCCACACCTGCTGCACTACCTTTATTGTACCTCGTTTACCATGCTCAGCATTTTATTCCCTTTACACCTCTCACGCTTTCCGGACCCCTTTTTAACCAGCAGCACTGCCCCGACGCTCCCGCGGTGCAGCTCTTTTAGTCACAGGGGGCAGCGGCCACACCTGCTGCAGTACCTTTATTGTACCTCTTTTACCATGCTCAGCATTTCATTCCCTTTACACCTCTCACGCTTTCCCGTGCCGCTCTTTTTAACCAGCAGCGCTGCCCCGACGCTCCCGCGGTGCAGCTCTTTTAGTCACACGGGGCAGCGGCCACTCCTGCTGCTGTACCTTTATTGTACCTCGTTTACAATGCTCAGCATTTTATTCCCTTTACACCTCTCACGCTTTCCGGACCCCTTTTTAACCAGCAGCGCTGCCCCGACCGTCCCGCGGTGCAGCTCTTTTAGTGACGCGGGGCAGCGGCCACACCTGCTGCAGTATCTTTATTGTACCTCGTTTACAATGCTCAGCATTTCATTCCCTTTACACCTCTCAGCCTTTCCCGTGCCGCTCTTTTTAACCAGCAGCGCTGCCCCGACGCTCCCGCGGTGCAGCTCTTTTAGTGATGCGGGGCAGCGGCCACACCTGCTGCAGTACCTTTATTGTACCTCGTTTACCATGCTCAGCATTTTATTCCCTTTACACCTCTCAAGCTTTCCGGACCCCTTTTTAGCCAGCAGCGCTGCCCCGACGCTCCCGCGGTGCAGCTCTTTTAGTGATGCGGGGCAGCGGCCACTCCTGCTGCAGTATCTTTATTGTACCTCTTTTACCATGCTCAGCATTTCATTCCCTTTACACCTCTCAGCTTTTCCGGACCCCTTTTTAACCAGCAGCGCTGCCCCGACCGTCCCGCGGTGCAGCTCTTTTAGTGACACGGGGCAGCGGCCACACCTGCTGCAGTACCTTTATTGTACCTCGTTTACAATGCTCAGCATTTTATTCCCTTTACACCTCTCAGCCTTTCCCGTGCCGCTCTTTTTAACCAGCAGCGCTGCCCCGACGCTCCCGAGGTGCAGCTCTTTTAGTCACACGGGGCAGCGGCCACTCCTGCTGCAGTACCTTTACAGTATTTCTTAAACCATTGTCAATATTTTATTGCGCTCACACTTCCCAGCCTTTCCCATGCTGCTCTTTTTAACCAGCAGCGCTGCCCCGACGCTCCCGAGGTGCAGCTCTTTTAGTGACGCGGAGCAGCGGCCACTCCTGCTGCAGTACCTTTACAATATTTCTTAGACCATTGTCAATATTTTATTCCGCTCACACTTCCCAGCCTTTCCCGTGCCGCTCTTTTTAACCAGCAGCGCTGCCCCGACGCTCCCGCGGTGCAGCTCTTTTAGTGATGCGGGGCAGCGGCCACTCCTGCTGCAGTACCTTTATTGTACCTCGTTTACCATGCTCAGCATTTCATTCCCTTTACACCTCTCACGCTTTCCAGTGCCGCTCTTTTTAACCAGCAGCGCTGCCCCGACGGTCCCGCGGTGCAGCTCTTTTAGTGATGCGGAGCAGCGGCCACACCTGCTGCTGTACCTTTTTTGTACCTCGTTTACCATGCTCAGCATTTTATTCCCTTTACACCTCTCACGCTTTCCGGACCCCTTTTTAACCAGCAGCGCTGCCCCGACCGTCCCGCGGTGCAGCTCTTTTAGTGATGCGGGGCAGCGGCCACTCCTGCTGCAGTACCTTTACAATATTTCTTAGACCATTGTCAATATTTTATTCCGCTCACACTTCCCAGCCTTTCCCGTGCCGCTCTGTTTAACCAGCAGCCCTGCCCCGACGCTCCCGCGGTGCAGCTCTTTTAGTCACACGGGGCAGCGGCCACACCTGCTGCTGTACCTTTATTGTACCTCGTTTACCATGCTCAGCATTTCATTCCCTTTACACCTCTCACGCTTTCCGGACCCCTTTTTAACCAGCAGCGCTGCCCCGACGCTCCCGCGGTGCAGCTCTTTTAGTGATGCGGGGCAGCGGCCACTCCTGCTGCAGTACCTTTACAATATTTCTTAGACCATTGTCAATATTTTATTGCGCTCACACTTCCCAGCCTTTCCCATACTGCTCTGTTTAACCAGCAGCGCTGCCCCGACGCTCCCGCGGTGCAGCTCTTTTAGTGACACGGGGCAGCAGCCACTCCTGCTGCAGTACTTTTAAAGGATTTTCGACCATTTTATTTTATACCCTTCACAGATGCGACCTTTGCCGTGACACCTTTGAAGCAGCACCCCTGCCCCACGTGCGCCGCGGTGCAGCTCATTTTATCCTGAGGAAGTGGCTACTCCTGCTGCGGTGTTGTTGTTATTTCTCAGACCTTTCTCTATATTTTATTTCCCTCACACCTCCAGTCCTTTTACGTGCCGCACGTTTACCGTCAGCACCACCCCAAAGGTGCCGCGGTGCAGCTGTTTTAGTGAACCCACGCAGCGGCCACAACTGCTGCTGTACCTTTTGAGTATTTCTTAGACCATTCTCAATATTTTATTGCGCTCACACTTCCCAGCCTTTCCGTGCTGCTCTTTTTAACCAGCAGCGCTGCCCCGACGCTCCCGCGGTGCAGCTCTTTTAGTGACACGGGGCAGCGGCCACACCTGCTGCTGTACCTTTATTGTACCTCGTTTACCATGCTCAGCATTTCATTCCCTTTACACCTCTCACGCTTTCCGGACCCCTTTTTAACCAGCAGCGCTTCCCCGACCGTCCCGAGGTGCAGCTCTTTTAGTGATGCGGGGCAGCGGCCACTCCTGCTGCAGTACCTTTACAATATTTCTTAGACCATTGTGAATATTTTATTCCGCTCACACTTCCCAGCCTTTCCGTGCCGCTCTTTTTAACCAGCAGCGCTGCCCCGACCGTCCCGCGGTGCAGCTCTTTTAGTGATGCGGGGCAGCGGCCACTCCTGCTGCAGTACCTTTACAATATTTCTTAGACCATTGTCAATACTTTATTGCGCTGACGTTTCCCAGCCTTTCCCGTGCCGCTCTTTTTAACCAGCAGCGCTGCCCCGACGCTCCCGCGGTGCAGCTCCCTTAGTGACACGGGGCAGGGGCCGAGAGCCCTCTAGGTGCGGCTCCTCTATAGCACTTTACCGTTTTCTATTTTATTTCATTGGCACCTCGCGCGTTGCGCCGGGCGCCTCATTCGGGGACATGCGCCGGCTCCCACAGCGCCCCGCCCGCCGCCGCTCCCCGGGGGCCTCCCCGCTGCTCTCGGGAGATCGCACACCGCACGCGGCCCAAGCCCCGTCTCGCCGACGGCACTCACCACCCGCCGCCCGCCGCCGCGTTCTCCCGCTCCCTACCGGCACGAAGCGGCGCTGCCGATGACGGAGCCGATGCGCGGCTGCCACGCCGCTCTCTCCGCGCCTCAGGGCCGGCGCCTTCGGCCGCACAGGGCGGCGTCCCCGCATCCGGGCCAGCCCGCGGAGCTCCTGCCGCCGCCGCCGCCGCCCCCCGACTGAGGGGCCGCGACGCCGGCGCCCCCTTTTATACTCCGCACCCCCTTTTCCCGCCACTGCCGCGGTGGGCTCCCCCCGCCTCAAAATCGCCCAGAAGCGCCCGAGGCGGGAACGGCGCAGCCCCACCGGCGCCTCGGAGAAGCTCTTCTAGTGACAAGGAGCAGCGGCCACTCCTGCTGCAGTACCTTTATTGTACCTCGTTTACCATGCTCAGCATTTTATTCCCTTTACACCTCTCACGCTTTCCGGACCCCTTTTTAACCAGCAGCGCTGCCCCGACGCTCCCGCGGTGCAGCGCTTTTAGTGATGCGGGGCAGCGGCCACTCCTGCAGCAGTATCTTTATTGTACCTCTTTTACCATGCTCAGCATTTCATTCCCTTTACACCTCTCACGCTTTCCGGACCCCTTTTAAGCCGGCAGCACTGCCCCGACGCTCCCGAGGTGCAGCTCTTTTAGTGATGCGGGGCAGCGGCCACACCTGCTGCAGTACCTTTATTGTACCTCGTTTACCATGCTCAGCATTTCATTCCCTTTACACCTCTCACGCTTTCCGGACCCCTTTTTAACCAGCAGCGCTTCCCCGACCGTCCCGCGGTGCAGCTCTTTTAGTGATGCGGGGCAGCGGCCACACCTGCTGCAGTACCTTTATTGTACCTCGTTTACCATGCTCAGCATTTCATTCCCTTTACACCTCTCACCCTTTCCCGTGCCGCTCTTTTTAACCAGCAGCGCTGCCCCGACGCTCCCGCGGTGCAGCTCTTTTAGTGATGCGGGGCAGCGGCCACACCTGCTGCAGTACCTTTATTGTACCTCGTTTACCATGCTCAGCATTTTATTCCCTTTACACCTCTCAAGCTTTCCGGACCCCTTTTTAACCAGCAGCGCTGCCCCGACGCTCCCGCGGTGCAGCTCTTTTAGTGATGCGGGGCAGCGGCCACTCCTGCTGCAGTATCTTTATTGTACCTCTTTTACCATGCTCAGCATTTCATTCCCTTTACACCTCTCACGCTTTCCGGACCCCTTTTTAGCCAGCAGCGCTGCCCCGACCGTCCCGCGGTGCAGCTCTTTTAGTGACGCGGGGCAGCGGCCACACCTGCTGCAGTACCTTTATTGTACCTCGTTTACAATGCTCAGCATTTTATTCCCTTTACACCTCTCAGCCTTTCCCGTGCCGCTCTTTTTAACCAGCAGCGCTGCCCCGACGCTCCCGAGGTGCAGCTCTTTTAGTCACACGGGGCAGCGGCCACTCCTGCTGCAGTACCTTTACAGTATTTCTTAGACCATTGTCAATATTTTATTGCGCTCACACTTCCCAGCCTTTCCCATGCTGCTCTTTTTAACCAGCAGCGCTGCCCCGACCGTCCCGCGGTGCAGCTCTTTTAGTGATGCGGGGCAGCGGCCACACCTGCAGCAGTATCTTTATTGTACCTCTTTTACCATGCTCAGCATTTCATTCCCTTTACACCTCTCAGCCTTTCCCGTGCCGCTCTTTTTAACCAGCAGCGCTGCCCCGACCGTCCCGCGGTGCAGCTCTTTTAGTCACACGGGGCAGCGGCCACTCCTGCTGCAGTACCTTTACAATATTTCTTAGACCATTGTCAATACTTTATTGCGCTGACGTTTCCCAGCCTTTCCCGTGCCGCTCTTTTTAACCAGCAGCGCTGCCCCGACGCTCCCGCGGTGCAGCTCCCTTAGTGACACGGGGCAGGGGCCGAGAGCCCTCTAGGTGCGGCTCCTCTATAGCACTTTACCGTTTTCTATTTTATTTCATTGGCACCTCGCGCGTTGCGCCGGGCGCCTCATTCGGGGACATGCGCCGGCTCCCACAGCGCCCCGCCCGCCGCCGCTCCCCGGGGGCCTCCCCGCTGCTCTCGGGAGATCGCACACCGCACGCGGCCCAAGCCCCGTCTCGCCGACGGCACTCACCACCAGCCGCCCGCCGCCGCGTTCTCCCGCTCCCTACCGGCACGAAGCGGCGCTGCCGATGACGGAGCCGATGCGCGGCTGCCACGCCGCTCTCTCCGCGCCTCAGGGCCGGCGCCTTCGGCCGCACAGGGCGGCGTCCCCGCATCCGGGCCAGCCCGCGGAGCTCCTGCCGCCGCCGCCGCCGCCCCCCGACTGAGGGGCCGCGACGCCGGCGCCCCCTTTTATACTCCGCACCCCCTTTTCCCGCCACTGCCGCGGTGGGCTCCCCCCGCCTCAAAATCGCCCAGAAGCGCCCGAGGCGGGAACGGCGCAGCCCCACCGGCGCCTCGGAGAAGCTCTTCTAGTGACAAGGAGCAGCGGCCACTCCTGCTGCAGTACCTTTATTGTACCTCGTTTACCATGCTCAGCATTTTATTCCCTTTACACCTCTCAGCCTTTCCCGTGCCGCTCTTTTTAACCAGCGGCGCTGCCCCGACGTTCCCGAGGTGCAGCTCTTTTAGTGATGCGGAGCAGCGGCCACACCTGCTGCTCTACCTTTATTGTACCTCGTTTACCATGCTCAGCATTTTATTCCCTTTACACCTCTCAGCCTTTCCCGTGCCGCTCTTTTTAACCAGCAGCGCTGCCCCGACCGTCCCGCGGTGCAGCTCTTTTAGTGACGCGGGGCAGCGGCCACACCTGCTGCTGTACCTTTATTGTACCTCGTTTACCATGCTCAGCATTTCATTCCCTTTACACCTCTCACGCTTTCCGGACCCCTTTTTAACCAGCAGAGCTGCCCCGACGGTCCCGCGGTGCAGCTCTTGTAGTGATGCGGGGCAGCGGCCACTCCTGCTGCAGTACTTTTAAAGGATTTTCGACCATTTTATTTTATACCCTTCACAGATGCGACCTTTGCCGTGACACCTTTGAAGCAGCGCCCCTGCCCCACGTGCGCCGCGGTGCAGCTCATTTTATCCTGAGGAAGTGGCTACTCCTGCTGCGGTGTTGTTATTATTTCTCAGACCTTTCTCTATATTTTATTTCCCTCACACCTCCAGTCCTTTTACGTGCCGCACGTTTACCGTCAGCACCACCCCAAAGGTGCCGCGGTGCAGCTGTTTTAGTGAACCCACGCAGCGGCCACTCCTGCTGCTGTACCTTTTGAGTATTTTTTAGACCATTCTCAATATTTTATTGCGCTCACACTTCCCAGCCTTTCCGTGCTGCTCTTTTTAACCAGCAGCGCTGCCCCGACGCTCCCGCGGTGCAGCTCTTTTAGTGACACGGGGCAGCAGCCACACCTGCTGCACTACCTTTATTGTACCTCGTTTACCATGCTCAGCATTTCATTCCCTTTACACCTCTCACGCTTTCCGGACCCCTTTTTAACCAGCAGCGCTGCCCCGACCGTCCCGCGGTGCAGCTCTTTTAGTGATGCGGGGCAGCGGCCACACCTGCAGCAGTATCTTTATTGTACCTCGTTTACCATGCTCAGCATTTCATTCCCTTTACACCTCTCAGCCTTTCCCGTGCCGCTCTTTTTAACCAGCAGCGCTGCCCCGACGCTCCCGCGGTGCAGCTCTTTTAGTGATGCGGGGCAGCGGCCACACCTGCTGCAGTACCTTTATTGTACCTCGTTTACCATGCTCAGCATTTTATTCCCTTTACACCTCTCACGCTTTCCGGACCCCTTTTTAACCAGCAGCGCTGCCCCGACGCTCCCGCGGGGCAGCGCTTTTAGTGATGCGGGGCAGCGGCCACTCCTGCAGCAGTATCTTTATTGTACCTCTTTTACCATGCTCAGCATTTCATTCCCTTTACACCTCTCACGCTTTCCGGACCCCTTTTAAGCCGGCAGCGCTGCCCCGACGCTCCCGAGGTGCAGCTCTTTTAGTCACAGGGGGCAGCGGCCACACCTGCTGCAGTATCTTTATTGTACCTCGTTTACAATGCTCAGCATTTCATTCCCTTTACACCTCTCAGCCTTTCCCGTGCCGCTCTTTTTAACCAGCAGCGCTGCCCCGACGCTCCCGCGGTGCAGCTCTTTTAGTGATGCGGGGCAGCGGCCACACCTGCTGCAGTACCTTTATTGTACCTCGTTTACCATGCTCAGCATTTTATTCCCTTTACACCTCTCAAGCTTTCCGGACCCCTTTTTAGCCAGCAGCGCTGCCCCGACGCTCCCGCGGTGCAGCTCTTTTAGTGATGCGGGGCAGCGGCCACTCCTGCTGCAGTATCTTTATTGTACCTCTTTTACCATGCTCAGCATTTCATTCCCTTTACACCTCTCAGCTTTTCCGGACCCCTTTTTAACCAGCAGCGCTGCCCCGACCGTCCCGCGGTGCAGCTCTTTTAGTGACACGGGGCAGCGGCCACACCTGCTGCAGTACCTTTATTGTACCTCGTTTACAATGCTCAGCATTTTATTCCCTTTACACCTCTCAGCCTTTCCCGTGCCGCTCTTTTTAACCAGCAGCGCTGCCCCGACGCTCCCGAGGTGCAGCTCTTTTAGTCACACGGGGCAGCGGCCACTCCTGCTGCAGTACCTTTACAGTATTTCTTAAACCATTGTCAATATTTTATTGCGCTCACACTTCCCAGCCTTTCCCATGCTGCTCTTTTTAACCAGCAGCGCTGCCCCGACGCTCCCGAGGTGCAGCTCTTTTAGTGACGCGGAGCAGCGGCCACTCCTGCTGCAGTACCTTTACAATATTTCTTAGACCATTGTCAATATTTTATTCCGCTCACACTTCCCAGCCTTTCCCGTGCCGCTCTTTTTAACCAGCAGCGCTGCCCCGACGCTCCCGCGGTGCAGCTCTTTTAGTGATGCGGGGCAGCGGCCACTCCTGCTGCAGTACCTTTATTGTACCTCGTTTACCATGCTCAGCATTTTATTCCCTTTACACCTCTCAGCCTTTCCCGTGCCGCTCTTTTTAACCAGCAGCGCTGCCCCGACGCTCCCGCGGTGCAGCTCTTTTAGTCACACGGGGCAGCGGCCACACCTGCTGCTGTACCTTTATTGTACCTCGTTTACCATGCTCAGCATTTTATTCCCTTTACACCTCTCACGCTTTCCGGACCCCTTTTTAACCAGCAGCGCTGCCCCGACCGTCCCGCGGTGCAGCTCTTTTAGTGATGCGGGGCAGCGGTCACTCCTGCTGCAGTACCTTTACAATATTTCTTAGACCATTGTCAATACTTTATTGCGCTGACGTTTCCCAGCCTTTCCCGTGCCGCTCTTTTTAACCAGCAGCGCTGCCCCGACGCTCCCGCGGTGCAGCTCCCTTAGTGACACGGGGCAGGGGCCGAGAGCCCTCTAGGTGCGGCTCCTCTATAGCACTTTACCGTTTTCTATTTTATTTCATTGGCACCTCGCGCGTTGCGCCGGGCGCCTCATTCGGGGACATGCGCCGGCTCCCACAGCGCCCCGCCCGCCGCCGCTCCCCGGGGGCCTCCCCGCTGCTCTCGGGAGATCGCACACCGCACGCGGCCCAAGCCCCGTCTCGCCGACGGCACTCACCACCCGCCGCCCGCCGCCGCGTTCTCCCGCTCCCTACCGGCACGAAGCGGCGCTGCCGATGACGGAGCCGATGCGCGGCTGCCACGCCGCTCTCTCCGCGCCTCAGGGCCGGCGCCTTCGGCCGCACACGGCGGCGTCCCCGCATCCGGGCCAGCCCGCGGAGCTCCTGCCGCCGCCGCCGCCGCCCCCCGACTGAGGGGCCGCGACGCCGGCGCCCCCTTTTATACTCCGCACCCCCTTTTCCCGCCACTGCCGCGGTGGGCTCCCCCCGCCTCAAAATCGCCCAGAAGCGCCCGAGGCGGGAACGGCGCAGCCCCACCGGCGCCTCGGAGAAGCTCTTCTAGTGACAAGGAGCAGCGGCCACTCCTGCTGCAGTACCTTTATTGTACCTCGTTTACCATGCTCAGCATTTCATTCCCTTTACACCTCTCACGCTTTCCGGACCCCTTTTTAACCAGCAGCGCTGCCCCGACGCTCCCGCGGTGCAGCTCTTTTAGTGATGCGGGGCAGCGGCCACTCCTGCAGCAGTATCTTTATTGTACCTCTTTTACCATGCTCAGCATTTCATTCCCTTTACACCTCTCACGCTTTCCGGACCCCTTTTAAGCCGGCAGCACTGCCCCGACGCTCCCGAGGTGCAGCTCTTTTAGTCACACGGGGCAGCGGCCACTCCTGCTGCAGTACCTTTACAATATTTCTTAGACCATTGTCAATATTTTATTGCGCTCACACTTCCCAGCCTTTCCCATACTGCTCTGTTTAACCAGCAGCGCTGCCCCGACGCTCCCGCGGTGCAGCTCTTTTAGTGACACGGGGCAGCAGCCACTCCTGCTGCAGTACTTTTAAAGGATTTTCGACCATTTTATTTTATACCCTTCACAGATGCGACCTTTGCCGTGACACCTTTGAAGCAGCACCCCTGCCCCACGTGCGCCGCGGTGCAGCTCATTTTATCCTGAGGAAGTGGCTACTCCTGCTGCGGTGTTGTTGTTATTTCTCAGACCTTTCTCTATATTTTATTTCCCTCACACCTCCAGTCCTTTTACGTGCCGCACGTTTACCGTCAGCACCACCCCAAAGGTGCCGCGGTGCAGCTGTTTTAGTGAACCCACGCAGCGGCCACAACTGCTGCTGTACCTTTTGAGTATTTCTTAGACCATTCTCAATATTTTATTGCGCTCACACTTCCCAGCCTTTCCGTGCTGCTCTTTTTAACCAGCAGCGCTGCCCCGACGCTCCCGCGGTGCAGCGCTTTTAGTGATGCGGGGCAGCGGCCACTCCTGCTGCAGTATCTTTATTGTACCTCGTTTACCATGCTCAGCATTTCATTCCCTTTACACCTCTCAGCCTTTCCCGTGCCGCTCTTTTTAACCAGCAGCGCTGCCCCGACGGTCCCGCGGTGCAGCTCTTTTAGTGACACGGGGCAGCGGCCACACCTGCTGCTGTACCTTTATTGTACCTCGTTTACCATGCTCAGCATTTTATTCCCTTTACACCTCTCACGCTTTCCGGACCCCTTTTTAACCAGCAGCGCTGCCCCGACCGTCCCGCGGTGCAGCTCTTTTAGTGATGCGGGGCAGCGGCCACTCCTGCTGCTGTACCTTTATTGTACCTCGTTTACCATGCTCAGCATTTCATTCCCTTTACACCTCTCACGCTTTCCAGTGCCGCTCTTTTTAACCAGCAGCGCTGCCCCGACGCTCCCGCAGTGCAGCTCTTTTAGTGATGCGGAGCAGCGGCCACACCTGCTGCAGTACCTTTATTGTACCTCGTTTACCATGCTCAGCATTTTATTCCCTTTACACCTCTCAAGCTTTCCGGACCCCTTTTTAACCAGCAGCGCTGCCCCGACCGTCCCGCGGTGCAGCTCTTTTAGTGACACGGGGCAGCGGCCACACCTGCTGCAGTACCTTTATTGTACCTCGTTTACAATGCTCAGCATTTTATTCCCTTTACACCTCTCAGCCTTTCCCGTGCCGCTCTTTTTAACCAGCAGCGCTGCCCCGACCGTCCCGCGGTGCAGCTCTTTTAGTGATGCGGGGCAGCGGCCACTCCTGCTGCTGTACCTTTATTGTACCTCGTTTACCATGCTCAGCATTTTATTCCCTTTACACCTCTCAAGCTTTCCGGACCCCTTTTTAACCAGCAGCGCTGCCCCGACGCTCCCGCGGTGCAGCTCTTTTAGTGATGCGGGGCAGCGGCCACTCCTGCTGCAGTATCTTTATTGTACCTCTTCTACCATGCTCAGCATTTCATTCCCTTTACACCTCTCAGCTTTTCCGGACCCCTTTTTAACCAGCAGCGCTGCCCCGACCGTCCCGCGGTGCAGCTCTTTTAGTGACACGGGGCAGCGGCCACACCTGCTGCAGTACCTTTATTGTACCTCGTTTACAATGCTCAGCATTTTATTCCCTTTACACCTCTCAGCCTTTCCCGTGCCGCTCTTTTTAACCAGCAGCGCTGCCCCGACGCTCCCGAGGTGCAGCTCTTTTAGTCACACGGGGCAGCGGCCACTCCTGCTGCAGTACCTTTACAGTATTTCTTAAACCATTGTCAATATTTTATTGCGCTCACACTTCCCAGCCTTTCCCATGCTGCTCTTTTTAACCAGCAGCGCTGCCCCGACGCTCCCGAGGTGCAGCTCTTTTAGTGACGCGGAGCAGCGGCCACTCCTGCTGCTGTACCTTTACAATATTTCTTAGACCATTGTCAATATTTTATTCCGCTCACACTTCCCAGCCTTTCCCATGCTGCTCTTTTTAACCAGCAGCGCTGCCCCGACGCTCCCGCGGTGCAGCTCTTTTAGTGACACGGGGCAGCGGCCACACCTGCTGCTGTACCTTTATTGTACCTCGTTTACCATGCTCAGCATTTCATTCCCTTTACACCTCTCACGCTTTCCAGTGCCGCTCTTTTTAACCAGCAGCGCTGCCCCGACGCTCCCGCAGTGCAGCTCTTTTAGTGATGCGGAGCAGCGGCCACACCTGCTGCTGTACCTTTATTGTACCTCGTTTACCATGCTCAGCATTTTATTCCCTTTACACCTCTCACGCTTTCCGGACCCCTTTTTAACCAGCAGCGCTGCCCCGACGCTCCCGAGATGCAGCTCTTTTAGTGATGCGGGGCAGCGGCCACTCCTGCTGCTATACCTTTTCAATATTTCTTAGACCATTGTCAATATTTTATTGCGCTCACACTTCCCAGCCTTTCCCATGCTGCTCTGTTTAACCAGCAGCGCTGCCCCGACGCTCCCGAGGTGCAGCTCTTTTAGTGATGCGGGGCAGCGGCCACACCTGCTGCACTACCTTTATTGTACCTCGTTTACCATGCTCAGCATTTTATTCCCTTTACACCTCTCACGCTTTCCGGACCCCTTTTTAACCAGCAGCACTGCCCCGACGCTCCCGCGGTGCAGCTCTTTTAGTCACAGGGGGCAGCGGCCACACCTGCTGCAGTACCTTTATTGTACCTCTTTTACCATGCTCAGCATTTCATTCCCTTTACACCTCTCACGCTTTCCCGTGCCGCTCTTTTTAACCAGCAGCGCTGCCCCGACGCTCCCGCGGTGCAGCTCTTTTAGTCACACGGGGCAGCGGCCACTCCTGCTGCTGTACCTTTATTGTACCTCGTTTACAATGCTCAGCATTTTATTCCCTTTACACCTCTCACGCTTTCCGGACCCCTTTTTAACCAGCAGCGCTGCCCCGACCGTCCCGCGGTGCAGCTCTTTTAGTGACGCGGGGCAGCGGCCACACCTGCTGCAGTATCTTTATTGTACCTCGTTTACAATGCTCAGCATTTCATTCCCTTTACACCTCTCAGCCTTTCCCGTGCCGCTCTTTTTAACCAGCAGCGCTGCCCCGACGCTCCCGAGGTGCAGCTCTTTTAGTCACACGGGGCAGCGGCCACTCCTGCTGCAGTACCTTTACAGTATTTCTTAAACCATTGTGAATATTTTATTGCGCTCACACTTCCCAGCCTTTCCCATGCTGCTCTTTTTAACCAGCAGCGCTGCCCCGACCGTCCCGCGGTGCAGCTCTTTTAGTGATGCGGGGCAGCGGCCACACCTGCAGCAGTATCTTTATTGTACCTCGTTTACCATGCTCAGCATTTCATTCCCTTTACACCTCTCAGCCTTTCCGGGCCCCTTTTTAACCAGCAGCGCTGCCCCGACGCTCCCGCGGTGCAGCTCTTTTAGTGATGCGGGGCAGCGGCCACTCCTGCTGCTGTACCTTTATTGTACCTCGTTTACCATGCTCAGCATTTCATTCCCTTTACACCTCTCACGCTTTCCGGACCCCTTTTTAACCAGCAGCGCTGCCCCGACGCTCCCGCGGTGCAGCTCTTTTAGTGACACGGGGCAGCGGCCACACCTGCTGCTGTACCTTTATTGTACCTCGTTTACCATGCTCAGCATTTTATTCCCTTTACACCTCTCAGCCTTTCCCGTGCCGCTCTTTTTAACCAGCAGCGCTGCGCCGACGCTCCCGCGGTGCAGCTCTTTTAGTGATGCGGGGCAGCGGCCACTCCTGCAGCAGTATCTTTATTGTACCTCTTTTACCATGCTCAGCATTTCATTCCCTTTACACCTCTCACGCTTTCCAGTGCCGCTCTTTTTAACCAGCAGCGCTGCCCCGACGGTCCCGCGGTGCAGCTCTTTTAGTGATGCGGAGCAGCGGCCACACCTGCTGCTGTACCTTTATTGTACCTCGTTTACCATGCTCAGCATTTTATTCCCTTTACACCTCTCACGTTTTCCGGACCCCTTTTTAACCAGCAGAGCTGCCCCGACGCTCCCGAGATGCAGCTCTTTTAGTGATGCGGGGCAGCGGCCACTCCTGCTGCTGTACCTTTTCAATATTTCTTAGACCATGGTCAATATTTTATTGCGCTCACACTTCCCAGCCTTTCCCATGCTGCTCTGTTTAACCAGCAGCGCTGCCCCGACGCTCCCGAGGTGCAGCTCTTTTAGTGATGCGGGGCAGCGGCCACACCTGCTGCACTACCTTTATTGTACCTCGTTTACCATGCTCAGCATTTTATTCCCTTTACACCTCTCACGCTTTCCGGACCCCTTTTTAACCAGCAGCGCTGCCCCGACCGTCCCGCGGTGCAGCTCTTTTAGTGATGCGGGGCAGCGGCCACTCCTGCTGCAGTACCTTTACAATATTTCTTAGACCATTGTCAATACTTTATTGCGCTGACGTTTCCCAGCCTTTCCCGTGCTGCTCTGTTTAACCAGCAGCGCTGCCCCGACGCTCCCGCGGTGCAGCTCCCTTAGTGACACGGGGCAGGGGCCGAGAGCCCTCTAGGTGCGGCTCCTCTATAGCACTTTACCGTTTTCTATTTTATTTCATTGGCACCTCGCGCGTTGCGCCGGGCGCCTCATTCGGGGACATGCGCCGGCTCCCACAGCGCCCCGCCCGCCGCCGCTCCCCGGGGGCCTCCCCGCTGCTCTCGGGAGATCGCACACCGCACGCGGCCCAAGCCCCGTCTCGCCGACGGCACTCACCACCCGCCGCCCGCCGCCGCGTTCTCCCGCTCCCTACCGGCACGAAGCGGCGCTGCCGATGACGGAGCCGATGCGCGGCTGCCACGCCGCTCTCTCCGCGCCTCAGGGCCGGCGCCTTCGGCCGCACACGGCGGCGTCCCCGCATCCGGGCCAGCCCGCGGAGCTCCTGCCGCCGCCGCCGCCGCCCCCCGACTGAGGGGCCGCGACGCCGGCGCCCCCTTTTATACTCCGCACCCCCTTTTCCCGCCACTGCCGCGGTGGGCTCCCCCCGCCTCAAAATCGCCCAGAAGCGCCCGAGGCGGGAACGGCGCAGCCCCACCGGCGCCTCGGAGAAGCTCTTCTAGTGACAAGGAGCAGCGGCCACTCCTGCTGCAGTACCTTTATTGTACCTCGTTTACCATGCTCAGCATTTCATTCCCTTTACACCTCTCAGCCTTTCCCGTGCCGCTCTTTTTAACCAGCAGCGCTGCCCGGACGCTCCCGCGGTGCAGCTCTTTTAGTGACACGGGGCAGCGGCCACTCCTGCTGCAGTACCTTTATTGTACCTCGTTTACCATGCTCAGCATTTTATTCCCTTTACACCTCTCACGCTTTCCGGACCCCTTTTTAACCAGCAGCGCTGCCCCGACCGTCCCGCGGTGCAGCTCTTTTAGTGACGCGGGGCAGCGGCCACACCTGCTGCTGTACCTTTATTGTACCTCGTTTACAATGCTCAGCATTTTATTCCCTTTACACCTCTCAGCCTTTCCCGTGCCGCTCTTTTTAACCAGCAGCGCTGCCCCGACCGTCCCGCGGTGCAGCTCTTTTAGTGACGCGGAGCAGCGGCCACTCCTGCTGCTGTACCTTTATTGTACCTCGTTTACCATGCTCAGCATTTTATTCCCTTTACACCTCTCACGCTTTCCGGACCCCTTTTTAGCCAGCAGCGCTGCCCCGACGCTCCCGAGGTGCAGCTCTTTTAGTGATGCGGGGCAGCGGCCACTCCTGCTGCAGTACCTTTACAATATTTCTTAGACCATTGTCAATATTTTATTCCGCTCACACTTCCCAGCCTTTCCCGTGCCGCTCTTTTTAACCAGCAGCGCTGCCCCGACGCTCCCGCGGTGCAGCTCTTTTAGTGATGCGGGGCAGCGGCCACTCCTGCTGCAGTACCTTTATTGTACCTCGTTTACCATGCTCAGCATTTCATTCCCTTTACACCTCTCAGCCTTTCCCGTGCCGCTCTTTTTAACCAGCAGCGCTGCCCCGACGCTCCCGCGGTGCAGCTCTTTTAGTCACACGGGGCAGCGGCCACACCTGCTGCTGTACCTTTATTGTACCTCGTTTACCATGCTCAGCATTTCATTCCCTTTACACCTCTCACGCTTTCCGGACCCCTTTTTAACCAGCAGAGCTGCCCCGATGGTCCCGCGGTGCAGCTCTTTTAGTGATGCGGGGCAGCGGCCACTCCTGCTGCAGTACCTTTACAATATTTCTTAGACCATTGTCAATATTTTATTGCGCTCAAACTTCCCAGCCTTTCCCATACTGCTCTGTTTAACCAGCAGCGCTGCCCCGACGCTCCCGCGGTGCAGCTCTTTTAGTGACACGGGGCAGCAGCCACTCCTGCTGCAGTACTTTTAAAGGATTTTCGACCATTTTATTTTATACCCTTCACAGATGCGACCTTTGCCGTGACACCTTTGAAGCAGCACCCCTGCCCCACGTGCGCCGCGGTGCAGCTCATTTTATCCTGAGGAAGTGGCTACTCCTGCTGCGGTGTTGTTGTTATTTCTCAGACCTTTCTCTATATTTTATTTCCCTCACACCTCCAGTCCTTTTACGTGCCGCACGTTTACCGTCAGCACCACCCCAAAGGTGCCGCGGTGCAGCTGTTTTAGTGAACCCACGCAGCGGCCACTCCTGCTGCAGTACCTTTACAATATTTCTTAGACCATTGTCAATACTTTATTGCGCTGACGTTTCCCAGCCTTTCCCGTGCCGCTCTTTTTAACCAGCAGCGCTGCCCCGACGCTCCCGCGGTGCAGCTCTTTTAGTGATGCGGGGCAGCGGCCACACCTGCTGCTGTACCTTTATTGTACCTCGTTTACCATGCTCAGCATTTTATTCCCTTTACACCTCTCAGCCTTTCCCGTGCCGCTCTTTTTAACCAGCAGCGCTGCCCCGACGCTCCCGCGGTGCAGCTCTTTTAGTGACACGGGGCAGCAGCCACTCCTGCTGCAGTACTTTTAATGGATTTTCGACCATTTTATTTTATACCCTTCACAGATGCGACCTTTGCCGTGACACCTTTGAAGCAGCGCCCCTGCCCCACGTGCGCCGCGGTGCAGCTCATTTTATCCTGAGGAAGTGGCTACTCCTGCTGCGGTGTTGTTATTATTTCTCAGACCTTTCTCTATATTTTATTTCCCTCACACCTCCAGTCCTTTTACATGCCGCACGTTTACCGTCAGCACCACCCCAAAGGTGCCGCGGTGCAGCTGTTTTAGTGAACCCACGCAGCGGCCACAACTGCTGCTGTACCTTTACAATATTTCTTAGACCATTGTCAATATTTTATTGCGCTCACACTTCCCAGCCTTTCCGTGCTGCTCTTTTTAACCAGCAGCGCTGCCCCGACGCTCCCGCGGTGCAGCTCTTTTAGTGACGCGGGGCAGCGGCCACTCCTGCTGCTGTACCTTTATTGTACCTCGTTTACCATGCTCAGCATTTCATTCCCTTTACACCTCTCACCCTTTCCCGTGCCGCTCTTTTTAACCAGCAGCGCTGCCCCGACCGTCCCGCGGTGCAGCTCTTTTAGTGATGCGGGGCAGCGGCCACACCTGCAGCAGTATCTTTATTGTACCTCGTTTACCATGCTCAGCATTTCATTCCCTTTACACCTCTCAGCCTTTCCGGGCCCCTTTTTAACCAGCAGCGCTGCCCCGACGCTCCCGCGGTGCAGCTCTTTTAGTCACACGGGGCAGCGGCCACTCCTGCTGCTGTACCTTTATTGTACCTCGTTTACCATGCTCAGCATTTCATTCCCTTTACACCTCTCAGCCTTTCCTGTGCCGCTCTTTTTAACCAGCAGCGCTGCCCCGACGCTCCCGCGGTGCAGCTCTTTTAGTGATGCCGGGCAGCGGCCACTCCTGCTGCTGTACCTTTACAATATTTCTTAGACCATTGTCAATACTTTATTGCGCTGACGTTTCCCAGCCTTTCCCGTGCTGCTCTGTTTAACCAGCAGCGCTGCCCCGACGCTCCCGCGGTGCAGCTCCCTTAGTGACACGGGGCAGGGGCCGAGAGCCCTCTAGGTGCGGCTCCTCTATAGCACTTTACCGTTTTCTATTTTATTTCATTGGCACCTCGCGCGTTGCGCCGGGCGCCTCATTCGGGGACATGCGCCGGCTCCCACAGCGCCCCGCCCGCCGCCGCTCCCCGGGGGCCTCCCCGCTGCTCTCGGGAGATCGCACACCGCACGCGGCCCAAGCCCCGTCTCGCCGACGGCACTCACCACCCGCCGCCCGCCGCCGCGTTCTCCCGCTCCCTACCGGCACGAAGCGGCGCTGCCGATGACGGAGCCGATGCGCGGCTGCCACGCCGCTCTCTCCGCGCCTCAGGGCCGGCGCCTTCGGCCGCACAGGGCGGCGTCCCCGCATCCGGGCCAGCCCGCGGAGCTCCTGCCGCCGCCGCCGCCGCCCCCCGACTGAGGGGCCGCGACGCCGGCGCCCCCTTTTATACTCCGCACCCCCTTTTCCCGCCACCGCCGCGGTGGGCTCCCCCCGCCTCAAAACCGCCCAGAAGCGCCCGAGGCATGATATCCCCCGCGCCGGAATCCCTCCTGTCCTGGAAGAGGTAAGGTAAAGAAAAAAAATAGAACTCCGAGCTTTCCACAAATGTCCCAAAAAACGAAGCAGCTGTGAGGGGCTTCGAGCTGTGCCTGGTCCCTCAGGTAACGGCGCTTTCCATTGGCTGCCGGAGTTGCCAGGGCTCCTATTGGCTGCCGGACGCTGCGACGCTTCCGATTGGCTGCTGCGCGATCCGCAGCCCCCGGGCAGCTGCTGCTGGGGGGCTCGCCAGGCGGGCTGCCGCCGGAGCAGGACACACGGCAACGCCAGCCGGCGTCCAGCGGTGCTCGGTGTCTGTCGGCGTTTGCAGTTCAGACAGACATATTGAATCCAAATTGCCGGCGATTCCCACCACATGCTATTTCTCCTCTGTTTTCCTGGATGGATTTGACAGCGCTTTCTTTCCCCCCCACAGAGTTGGAAAGCAAAATGCTCAGCTGCCCCCTGGCCATCTCCGCTTCCTTCCACAGCTCCAGCCTTGTCCCTCTTTCTCTCCCCTTTACTTTGCACCAGGTTCTCCCTCCTCCTTTCCCAGGCAGGTCGCAGCAGAGACATTTCACCCACCGGCACCACCTGCTTCCTCTCACTCCGTCCCAGTTTGCCCACTTTGAACTACTGTAGCCGCCTGCCCGCGGAGCCGGACCCGCCGCGCGCCTGGGTAATGGTGGCGTGAATTATCGCAGGGATTATTGGGGTGGGCTGGGCCTGGCCAGGTGCCTGGTGCCAGCGAAACCGCTCTGTCCCTCTCCTCCTCACCCTGGGCAGGGAACAGAACACATCAGGAAAGACTTGAGGATCGGGAAAAGGGCCTAGACAGATCACTCACCGGTCACTGGAGCAAGAGACACGACTGGGGGGAATAAATTGAATTTCTTGTCAAACAAATCAGAGCAAGAGAATGAGAGGTAAAGCTGCAGGGGTTCAAGCCTAGGAACGAGGACTTTTTCCTCGGCAGCTCGCAGCTGCACGAGGGGGATAAAGGATCCCCCGGGGCCCCCGAGCAGCGGCTCTGCCCCTCCTCAATGGGGATGTGTCCAGACCCGCCGGTCCATCCCGGGCTTTGGGGGGCAAGAGTGGAGCAGGCGCTGAGCTGCTCCATGGAGCTTCCAGCCCCTGTTTGATCTGTCGGGGCGTGACACAGTCACTGCTGGGCGTCCGTCGGCGCTCGGTGTCTGTCGGAGTTTGCAATCCCGACAGATAAATTGAGTCCAAACCGGCAGCGCCAGCTCATCTTTACTGTTCTTTTTCAATTTCTTAATGAATTAAGGGAAAACTCCCTTTAGTCGCCATTTCAAAGCCTTGAATCAAGGGGAAAACGGAGGTTCCCTCTCAATTTAGACCCGTAATTGATGCATAAGGAGGGTCTCCCCTAAATTTAAACCCAAATAAAAAGTGAATCAAGGAGGAGTTTTGCTCAATTTTGCCTCCTAAAATGAGGGGAAATGCAGCTCCCTCTTCAATTTCCCTCAAGAAACACCATTTTGGGGTCTTTTGGACACATTTTTCCTCTCTGAAGGTCCCTTCAAATGAGGGTCCCCCCTCGATGGAACTCTTATAATGGCACATAAAGAGGTTCTTCTCAAGGGAAGCCCTTTAAAACCAGGGACGGTGGTGTTTTGCCCTCAATTTTAACCTTAAGATGATGAAATTGGGGCGGTTTCCCTCAATTCAAATCCATCAAACAGCACCATAAAGGCTTTCTTCTTCCATTTAGATACAAAAATAATGGAAAACGGTGATTCCCTGCCAATTGAGATACAAAATCATGAAAATGTGTGTTCCTTCAATTGAGACCTTCCAAATCGTAGATGAAGTGGGATCCTCCTAAGTTCAAACACAGTTACAGAAACTGTTTTCTCCTCCATTTAAATCCTTTTTCTTCTCGTACTCCCCCCCGCACCCCCCCCCAACTTTTTTTTTGGGGGGGGGGGGGGGGGGGCGGGGCACTAGGAGCACTTCCTCCGCCTCACTGGTCGCACTTGGGGCTGCTGCACGTTGGAGAGTGGTGGGAAGTTTCCTCCCAGTTCCCTCCCAGTGTTCCCAGTATCTCTTCCAGTGCTCCCACTGGCAGAACACTGGGGGACACTGCATGGTCTGATGATGGGGGGGTGCATTGTCGAGGATCACAGAGGGGCCCGGGGGGTCCCGGGCGTCCTTGGGGGGGTTCCAGGTTCAGCAGTAGGATTTTTCTGACTATGAGTGAGCTGTGTGGCCTTTGGAGGTGTCCCTTCCTCTCCTGCTCACAACAGAGCAGCTCAGAGGTGATTTGGCTCCTGAGCGTTTCAATTTAGGCCCCCAAAGAGAGGAGGAGCTGCTGCCCACATTACACCTTACAGCTCTGCCAAGGGGCATCTAACCCCATGTGTGCTCAGGAGGTGGGGATGCAAACCCCAAATCCCATCTCCACCTCCCTCTGCAGTCCTTTAAGGGGTTCCTCTAGTCTGGAAAACCAGTCCCATAACTACAGTAAACCCAGAGTCTCCTGAGTGAGAAACCACGTACTTGTAATTCCTCTGCAATAGCCTCATCCCACCTCCAGCAGCCCCTGGGAAGCTGCAGGCAAGAACACCTAACCTGGTAAGCAACTCCATTTCTTGGCAGATTTCCAGGGCAATGCAAAAACATTTCAAAGTATTTTTTCAAAACATCTGCTTATTGTCCTTTAATGCAAAATAGTGATTCCATACCAGTCCTAAGAAGAACAGGCCCAGAGAAGACCTTGCTCTCTACAACTCCCTGACAGGAGGGTGTAGCCAGGTGAGGATTGGCTGCTTCTCCCAGGCAACCAGGAACAGGACAAGAGGAAACGGCCTCAAGCCGCACCAGGGTTGGACATCAAGAGGACTTTCTTCCTGGAAAGGGTGGTCAGGCCTTGGCAGGGGCTGCCCAGGGAGGTTTGGAGTCCCCGTTCCTGGAGGTGTCCGAGGAACACCTGGACATGGCACTCAGTGCTCTGGGCTGGGTGACAAGGTAGGGATTGGGCACACGTTGGACTCGATGACCTTAGAGGGCTTTTCCAACCTCAGTGGTTCTATGATTCTCATTATTCCAAATTCATTTGCAAAAGCTCTCACACCTCTAGTCACACCTTAGCAGGTGTGTAGGCCCAAGCTCATACATTTGAGAGATTTACTGCCTCCAGTGGGATCTACACCGCAATTTCAGGGAGAGGCAAGACTTCAGCCGTTACGAGAGAAAACTTTGCAAAAGCATTCCCTGGAGAGACATCCTGAAGGAAGGTGTCTCCCCCTCTTCTGACCATAGAGAGAGCTGAGTCTCCAGTGTTAATTCTAAAACTTTCAAGCTCCAAGTCTGACTCCCAGAAATTTTATTGGCCCCACTTCCCAGCACAATACTCAGACCTCACACGTCGAGGAAAAAAGCAGTGCAGATTAAATAATTAATGCTTCTGGGTACTGTTCTCCCTCTAAACTACACACAATCCCAAAGGAACAAAACCCTTAAAGAAGATGGATTGCTCTTGCTAGCAGGAGAAATCTGACAGGGACATACTTCATCATTCTGCCAAGGCTTTGTCAAACACCTCAGCTCCTGCACTTCAGGGAATAAGAAGTGGCTTATAAGAAGTGACTTTTATGTCAGTGAGCATGTTATTATGGATTAATCTCGCACTGGAAAACAGTCTTCATACTCTATTGCATCACCCAAAGAGTTTGGAGGCTGCTGCCTAGTGAGCTCCTGAGTTGTATCTTCCTTGTCAATCTTATCAGCCCCTTGTTTGATTGTAAAATCGTAAACAAAATGCAGCAAGCATTGGCCCAACGGCTCAGGACTTGCATATCTCTTCCAAAGAGAGGGAGAAAAAAGAGTGTTTCTCCCAAGTCACAGAGTTTAAAAGTTCATGTTATCTACATAAATTTTTAAAAGAAAAAGAGGAACAGTAAAATATCAGTTACTGTGCCAGTGGTGCTCCACTCTATTTCTGTTCTCTTCTTCCACTTGTAGCATCTCTAGGAATACTTTAAAACCAGCCAACCAACCAAAACAACAACAAAAAGCCAACGTTGAATTGAAGCTGAACAAGAAGCAATGTGGCTGCTGGCTTGTGAGCACTCCACTGCCTGAGTTCCAGTAAGGGAGTTTATCCTCTCCACAGTTTTGAGCCAGATCCCAAAGTACTGAGCATCAGCTTTTAGCTTTTTAAAGAATTTAACTGTAAGAAAAGCTGCTGGGGAGGGCCATGCTCCAGGCACATCCATGGGATTTCACCTGTGCAGCTCCCTAAGCTGAACTTGTGTCTTTTCCTCTACCTTGCTGGGCTTGGCTCATGCATTTCTTGAGGGGAAGGCCCTGCACTGATCAAAGCATGTACTGACCTCAGATAAACAGCTTCTGTCAGTGTGGATCTATCCTAAATGGACCATTTCCCAAAGTAATTCAAGTGCCTGAATTTCACTTACTCAAAACTGCTTTTAAAGAAACCGGGTTTAACACACTCCGTTTCTAAGCAACTACTGGGCAGCGCTCCTTCACTCCCTGTCAGTGTTATTCTCTGACCCTTGGAGAAAGGCTTTAAAGCAACAAAGGGCTTGTTAAGCACCAATAATTTACTCAGTCAAGAATTCAAATCAATAGCAAGGGCAGAGCCTGACTTCAAAACCTATTTTAAACCAGAATTTAAAAGCAGTTGCATTGCCAATTGACAGGATTAGAAAGGTTTCCTTAGCAGTTGTGATTACAAAGTAATGAACTGTGCATGGAGCAGGTGGGGGGCAAGGGGGAAGACAGGAGAAACCTTCATTTGCACTGTGGGTTTTTAACCATCATGGTCACATCTCAAGGACCTGCAGAAACCAGTCTAATCTCAAAAAAGGAAAAACTTCCTGGATATTTTTCATTTCAGCAAGAGCCTAAGGAAGCCCTCAGCAGCAGGAGATTGGAATAACTGCAATCCCTTGAGCAAAGGGAGCAGGGTGTGCTCCTCAAAGCCAGACCTTCATCCATAGCACCCAGAAGGTAGCAAAACAAGGATACAACAAAGCCTTAAGTGGGGAATGGGTTATCAAGGGTTTTATAAGGAAAGAACGAGGTCTGAAAAACAGGACCTGGAGGGTGAGAGAGGAAAGAAATAGCGAGATAGCTGAGGCCTCTTGGGAAAAAAAAAAGGGGGGAAAGGTCGGGATTAAATTCTAACTCAGCTGGAGCTGATCTTAAATGTAATAAGGGGAAATGGCAGCAAGAGGAGATTTCTTTATAGCAGCAAAGTACTGGGATAAATTCACTATAGAAACTGAGAAATCTTTAGCAGCAGCAGCTCTCTGCAAAGAGGTCAGGCATCCATTCCTCATGGCAAAGCAGGGCACAGGGAATTGGGCCAGATAACCTCCCCAGACTGATCCCAGCCCTAATTTCAAAAAATTGCACAAAAATGTAATTGTGCATTAACACAGCAAAGTCTTCTTTCCAGCTTATCAGGCTTTGAGATGCCTTAGATTGAGATCCAGCTCCTACCACTGTGCTGTGCTCGGACTCTCCCCCCCTTTCCCCGACCCAATCTCCTGAGCAACCAACAGCTCGCAAGGAGCTGGCACCCCTGGAATTTCACACTCAGCATCTCTTCCAAGCTCAACAGGTGAACAAACAGGTACTCCAACACCTCCTTCTTTTGTACTTCGGGCAGCACAGACCCACTGGAAGAAACTGGAATCCAAGGGCAGATGTAAACATGGGACTCCCGCTTGCCACTGTCTCCACCCGTTCTCCAGCTCAGCCCTGGGCTGGGAAACAAAAGACAACAAACATTTAAAAAACATCCTTGAGGTGTCTTGAGGATGCCCAGGCCTAGAAGAAAGGCCTTCCCATCACCCTCTTGGCCTTTTCCCACTCTGAGGAACTGTGGAAATGCACATCCACACCCAAGCTGGACAGCCTGGGATCTTTTCTGCACACCAAACGCCACAGTCCCGAGCACCAGGAGCCTGAAGATGCCCTGGATTGCAATTCACAGCCTCAGTGAACCCTGCACAGGACAGCCAAGTCGTTTGTGTGCAGAAGAAATAAAAGTTGCTATTTTTAGTAGTTAAAATACTCGTGGGAGTTATTGGCTGCTTACACCCGTGGGCTTCATAGGGCCTCCCATACTTATGGATTTATCAGAAGAAGCAGTTTCAAGTTCCTTCTTTTTCGAGCCCAACTCCAAATGGGAAACTTCTCACGAGTGCTCCTGAGAGAGTCAAGTGGAACTTCAGGAGCTCAGGAAAGCGACTCCCTCCCCTGAGTCCTGTCTCACCTGCCCGAGCACCCGGTGCTTTTATACCACCTCTCTCCCTGCTTTCCACGTTCATTTAAATGTAAGAAACCTGCACGTTCTCGCTCCAGCACCAGCCGCGTCTTCCCTGCGCCCGCACACTGCCGCCCCTGCTCAGGCGCTGCTCCCCTCGGTTGCGCTGCCCCTTGCCACGGGGCCGAGGTGGGACAAACTCCAGGTTTTGTTTCCCAGGAAAGGCTCTGCAGGGAGGTCCCGCCGTGCCGCCCGCAAGCCCCGGCCCCGGCCCCAGCCCCAGCCCCGCAGCTCCTCCCCGGCTCCGCGCCCGCGCCGGGACCGCCTTCACCCCGCGCAGCCCCCGCCGCCCGCTCCCGCCCGGCTCTGCTCCGGGGCCGCCCCCCCTCGGGTCTTTTCCCGGCACACGCTGCGTCGCCGTTCTCCGCTCACTTTCCACCCCGCTGCAGCCACAGCAACAGCCGCCCTCCTCCATTGTCACCACAACCCTCGCCCACCGCTGCCGCAGCCGGGAACCGAACCCGGCGCTCCCAAGCCGCTCCCGGGCAGCGCCCGACGGTACCCACAGAGCAACAGCACCGGGCGGGTAAAGCCAGTGCGCATGCGCAGCGCTGCCCGGCTCCGCCCCGCCCTTCAACACCACATGACGTAACCAGGCACAGCACTGCTCCTGCGCTTCCCTTCCCACAACACCGCGCATGCTCAGCATTGTTTCCATTTCTCCCTTAATGACCACACAACGAAGAGCTTCCCCAGGAAAGCTGTTTTGGACAAATCTCATCAAACTGTGCTGGGGGAGAACAGACACCACAAAAACTGGGATTTGCTGGCACAGGGCCTTGGACATCACACATCCTTCCCTGTTCTTGGATAACAGAGTTATCACAGATCTCCTGAGTAGCTACACCAGTAAAAAAGTGACTTTTCCAGCCCAGATGCAGCTGCATAAGCGTTCGGAGTGGCAAAATGAAAGGAATGTAAAAATCCCACCATGGAGTGAGATGGTGCCGCCTCCTGCACCTGGGCCACCGTGGAACACTCCAGGCTGGGGGAACAGGGGCTGGAAAACTGGGAAAGGCCCTGGGGGTGCTGGGGACAGCAGCTGGACACGAGCTGGGTGTGCCCAGGTGGGCAAAGCCAAGGGCACCTGGGCTGTGCCACCTTGGGGTGACAGCAGGGCCGGGGCAGTGCCCGTCCCTGTGCTGGCACTGCTGGGGCACCTCCAGTGCTGGGGGCAGCTCTGGGACAAGAGGGACATGGAGGGGCTGGAGCCAGTCCAGGGAAGGGAACGGAGCTGGGAAGGGGCTGGAGAGTTCCTGAGGGAGCTGGGAAAGGGGCTCAGGCTGGAGCAAAGGAGGCTCAGGGGGGACCTTGTGGCTCTGCACAAGTCCCTGACAGGAGGGGGCAGCCGGGGGGGTCGGGCTCTGCTCCCAGGGAACAGGGACAGGAGGAGAGGGAACGGCCTCAGGCTGGGCCAGGGGAGGCTCAGGGTGGATATTGGGGAAATTCCTCCATGGAAAGGGCGCTCCGGCCTTGGCACAGCTGCCCAGGGAGGTTTGGAGTGCCCACCCCCGGGAGTGCTCCAACACCTGTGGCTGTGGCATGGGCGGACGTGGTCAGCGGTGGCCGTGGTGGTGCTGGTTGCACTCAGTGATCTCCGAGGTCTTTTCCAACCTTGATTCCGCTCTCAAGTCAGCCCCACGGAGGAGCAGCACAAAAGGCACCCCCAGGCTGCGAGCGGAGGGTTCAGAACACGCTGCGGCAGCAGGAACGAAGCTCTGCAGGATGAAACTGAAAAGGGGAGAAATGCCGGGCTCTGTGAAAGGGAACAACTGAGAGAGCCACAAACAAGCCACCAAACTTCTCACAGGGGACACCACCAGCAGCACAGATGTGAAGGGACTTCTTTTTGCCCCAGAACTGTGAATCCACAGCCCAAGCCACGTGCACACACTGCAGATGTGTATTTTTACTGCCAGCAAGCACCTGGGAATAAAAAACCTCAGCCCCAAAGCTTGATGTCTAAACAGCAACACAGAAGTTCTAAACCAGCTGTCGAGAGAAACAAAACACAGCAAAAACAAAGCAGAAAGGGAGCAAAAAACTTGTCACGCTGGCCGTGTTTCCGAGGGTGACAGGTTCTGCTGTGCTGGGAATGCAGCACAAAACACAAAAATCCTACTGCAACTCCTGGATCCCACAGCAGGAAGGACATGGAGATTCCCAGTGGGAATCAGGGATGCAGGACTCGGCTGTGCTGCCATCACTCCCTCAGGAATAGCCAGGTTTAGCTCATTCTGTCTGCCCAGAGAGGGGGGATCTGCTCCTGGATCCCCTGGAATGTTCCAGGCCAGGCTGGACATTGGGGCTGGGAAGAGCCCAGGACAGTGGGAGGTGTCCCTGCCCGTGGCAGCGCTGGCACTGGATGAGCTTGAAGGTCCTTCCAAGCCCAAATGGTTCTGTGAGTCTTAGAGCCCTGAAATTCTCATGACAGAGGTGGAAGTGCAAGAGCTTAAGGTCCCTTCCCAAAAAAACCCCATTGCACGACTCTGCAGCTTCTGGAGCCCTGGGTCCATGGAAATGCAGTTTCAGAGGAGCTCCGAGGAAATGGGTGTTTTGGGGAGAGCAGAGTGGCTGGAAGAGAGGAACAGGAACAGTCTCCTCGAGCAAGCCCTTGTGTCTCAGGGAGCGGGATCGGCTCGCTCCTAACGCACCTGGTGACTCCCAGAGCGGGGGATGGAAATGCAGCCCAGGTCCGAAAGAAACCCTGCCCGGGAAGGCGGGCTGGGATTGTGAGCTGGCTGCGGGAGCTCGCTGTTAAAGGCGATCTTTTGGGTGTTTGGGTGCGCCTTTGTCTCTGTGCGAAGCACCCGGCCGTAGCGCCCTTTGTGCTGCTGTCTCCTGATTTCCTTAAACTTTTCTTAAACGGTCCCTTTTCTTCAACTTTCCTTCAAATTCTAGAGTGAAGCTCGTTTTGGCAGCTGCGCGTGCGCGGATCCTTCCGCGTGCGCAGATGGCCGGGGCGCGCGGATCAGTGCGCATGCGCGGGCGGGGACGCATCACCGGTGATGCCTCCGCGGGCAGGACCGCATCACAAATAGTCCCTTTTGGCGTATCACTCCGCGTGGGGGCGCATCACCGCTGATCCCTCCGCGGGCAGGACCGCATCACAAATAGTCCCTCCTGGCGGATCACTCCGCCTGCGCATAACCGCTGATCCCTCCGCGGGCAGGGCCGCATCACCGCTGATCCCTCTGTTCTGAACGGGATTGTGATGTTGGCTTTTTGCATGTTCCATCAGTGTTTCACAATTTGGTGGCCCATACGGGGATAAAGGCTCAGCTCTGGGATCTCCCGGGGAACCCAGAGCAGGGGGGTGCCCCCGCCCACTTTTGGCGGCCTCGCTTTGTGTTTCTCGGCGGGGTCAGGGGGGTTTGCAGTCAAACACCCGGAGGGCAAGAGAGGAGACAAAGCAACAAGAAAGGAAAGAAAAGGCTCCCTGAGGTACCACGGTAATTAAACACATAAAATCTTGTGCACCAAGACTCCGAGAAAAGTGAGTATTTTTTCTTTCCTCTTTTTGGGGGGATAAGGGGGATGAAAGTGTGTGCATGAGACGCGGGCTGGTTACCCCAGAGCTGCGAAGCGAGTGTGGAGCCTCTGAGGCTGCGGCTCTGCTCTGCCGCCAGGGAAGCAGTCAGTAAAGAGGTGAAGCCAAAGATAAAAGGAGTGAGAGAAGCCCCGGGTTAACTGGGACGGGCTTTCAGGGAAGGGATTGGAGTCCTTGAAGGAGGGGAGTCAAGAATTTCCTAGTATTGGATCCAAGAAATTTAGGGTTTAAGACTGCTGGATTGAGGGTTCAAAAATCCTGCTAAATGGAGGGTTAGTTCCGAGACATTTGGGTTTTGAGACTGCTGGATTGAGAGTTTAAAAGATTTCAAGAAATCCAGGCTTAATTCTGCCAAATTGAGGACAAATCCGAGACATTTGGGGCTTGAGGCTGCTGGGTTGAAAGTTTAAAAAAAAAAAAAAAAAAAAAAAATTCAAGAAATCCAGGCTTAATTCTGTCAAATTGAGGATTACTTCAAGAAACCTGGAATTTTGGGCCCAGGGGTGAGCATCGGCTAACAATTTGAAATTAAAAGGGACCTAAGCCTTGTGTGGTTGTGACTGATAACGCTTGAGAAAGAGAAGTTGGAACAATAAAAAGGAGCGATGAGAATGAATGAGAATGTATGTGATAGAAATGCTAAAGCTTGAAATATAACTTTTCTGGAAGGAGGCATATTTTATTAAGAGGAGGGAACTGTTGTATTCTAGGAGAAGAAACGGGAAAGAGGTGGTGAAGTTTGAAGAGTTGTTTTGTTGGTTTTTATTAAAAAGGTGGGAAACAAAGGCCTGGGAAAGATAGATAAGATTCTGAGAAAATGGGACATAAAACTAGTAAGCAAGAGTCAGGGAATAAAAAAAGGGAATAGAGGCGTGCCAGTGGAAATACCCCAGGAAAGCCCTTGGGGAGTTATGCTGGCTAACTGGAATACAAACCCAAGTACAAAGGAAACGAGCAAAGTCAAAATGATCCAGTTTTGTATGTTTGGTTGGGCCGAGAAGGAAATAAGATCCGACCATGTCTTCTGGCCCAGACATGGCTCTTGAAGTCTGGATCTGTCAGGCTTTACAAGTATTGGTAAATTCAAAAGAACTCGTTAACACAGAAGAAAGCAAGTACGCTTCATGCTGGGTGGGAAACAGAGTCTAAGGGGATAAGAATTTTAAAGTTGTCCGAGACCCAAGGAAAGGAGCAAAGGGAAAGCAAGAAAGAGAAGGGCTGGGAGCCCCTGGAAGCATCGCCCCCTCCACTCCCGCCTGTCTCGCCCCAAGCCCAGGCTCCTGTGGCGCCGCTCGCAGCTGCAGCGCCGCTCCCGGAGCCCGAGGTCGCGCCTGTGCCGGCTCTCAGGCACCGCCCGCGGCTCCACCGCTTGTCCCAGCGGCGGCGGCTCCGCCGGTAGCCCCGCTGTTCCCGCCGCCCCCTCCAGCCCCTGCGGCTCCAGCGGTAGCCCAGCCCGCCGCTTTCGGTGCCCCTGTGCCCGTCCCTAGCCCGGCTCTCCGCTCCACACCAGCCCAGCCCGCCGCTTTTGGGGCCCACCCCGGCCCCGCCCCGGCCCCAGCCCCGCTCCCGATGTCCGCGGCCGTTCCAGCAGCCCCTGCCCCCGCTGCGTTCTCTGCCGCGGCTCCATTGAACCCGGCTTCGGCCCCGCGGGCCGCGCTGGGCTCACCGGCAGCTCGGCCTCCTGGCGCCGTGGCTGCTGCGGACCCGTGCAGAGGCTCCACGCCAGCCTCTGGTACCGGCCCCAAGAGCTGCTCTGCCCTTGGCGGTGCCGGCAGCAGCCTCCGCCTTTGCTCCCCCGCTCCTGCAGGAATCGGCCTCCGAGAGGATCCCCACCTTCTACCCCCCCTCCCTCCCTCGCCTGCACCGTTCCCCTGGCAACGACCGCTTCTGCTGCTCCTCTGAAAGGAGAAGCAAAACGCCAAAGTTCCATCTCGAGGAACGAGCCCTTGCAGAAGGAAATAATATCTGGAGACGGTTCTTCCAGATGTGTCCAAGGAAAAAGAATGTCAGGGTAGGCTTTAGTTGATGGGGGGACTATGCACACTGGAAGATTTAGCACACAAGAAGGGAAATACATCTACTGATTCAAGGTACGCTTTTGGAGGGGTGCATGCCTTGGGAAAATCTGGGACACCCCACCTCTGCTTCTTTAAGTGTCTCCATGTGGGACATCAATTAAATGTGGACAAATTTTAGAATGCAGCTTCCAAGTCAAGTTACCTGCTAGGAAATGACTCCAGCTCTCTGGCACCTTGGGCTGTTTTAAACACAGCCTGGCCCTTCATGGCTGAGGCTCTGAGTTATTGCACAGGCATTCAGGGCTGACAGTTCCCTGCAGGGAGAGCTCAGCACATGTCCACAGAGGCAATCCCAGCATGTGCAAGAAAGAAAGAAGCAGCAAAAGGTTATTGCTTCTCTTTCAAAAGTTATTTCAAGTACTCAAACCCAAACCAACCTTTGCTCTCGATTTTGGCTCCTTTGCAGACTGCCTCTGCCGTGGGGTTTTCTCCAGGAGAAGCAAAGGAATTGCTCATGGAACAGTGCAGATTAAGTTATCCCAAAGGGAAGTAAAGAAAAATATCTCATTTTTCCATCAAAATGCTCATGCTCTTTCCTACAGATTATTTCAAGTTTTTCCCACAAGCTTTGCCCTACCCATCATCCCATTTTTACCCCAAAAAGTAATTTTCTCTATCCTCAAGAATGTCTCAGTGTCTATCCCCAAAATTTTCACTGTGCCTCTGCAAGTGACTACCTCAGTTTACCTCATGCTGTTCATTCTCTTCCCTGGGGATTGCTCCAGATTTTCCCTCCAAGCTGTCCCTGTCTGTCCACTTCTGCTTTCTTCTTTTTTACAAGAAAGTATTCATTCACTACTCTGGATATTAGCTCCAGTTTTACCCCCCAAAATTTCCCTAACATTCACTAGTCATTGCCTGATTTTTACCTCAGTATGTTCATTCTCTCCCCCTACAGATAACCTCAGATTTTACCCCCAGTATTTTCCCTACCTGCCCACTAACTATTTACTCTTTTTGACCTATAAATACTCTCTTTCTACCCTGGAGATTTCATCAAGTTTTACCCTGAAATATTTCACTATCTTTCCAGTACTGTCTCACTTTACCTCATGATGTACGCTCTCCCTGCCACACTTCACCCCAGATTTCACCTCCAAAATTATTGCTGCTTGTCCACTACTTATTACCTGATTTTCACTTCAGTAGGTCCATTCTCTGCCCAACAGGTCATTTTAATTTCTACCCCCCAAAACTTTTCCAACCTCTCACCTAGTGATTGCCTCAGTTTACCTCAAAAATGCTGTCTCCCCTAGAGATTACCTCAGACTTGACCCCCACATTTTTTCCCTGTCTGCAAGTTACTACCTCCGTTTAACTTCAGTATGTTCGTTCTCTGCACTACAGACTCAAGTTTACTCTCAAAATCTCCCTGCCTCTCCAACACTGATTACTTCCTTTTTACCTCAAAAGATTGATTCATTTTCTACCATGGAGGTTACATCAAGTTTCACCCCCAGAATTTACTAATACTTCCACAACTGATTCACTCAGTTTTACCTCAAAAAGTGTTCATTCCCTCACCTAGAGATGACCTTGTATTTAACCCCCAAAGGTTTCCCTACCTGTGCACAACTGATTGCTATAGTTTACTTCAAAATCTTCATGCTCTCCACTACAGGTCACCTTGAGTTTAGTTCAAAAGTTTTCCCTACCTGTCCATTACTGATTATCTCAATTTTTACCTAAAATAAGTCATTCTCTTCCTACAGACACCAGATAGCAAATCATACAAAGATCTAAAACTCTGCACAAGAAACAGCAGAAAGTTTTCCATGAATAACACAAGTTCCTTTTTTCCCTCCTCTGCCTAGGACTGCTACCAGGAGACAGGAGAGTTGTTATCAACACTCAAACCTCGCAAGCGTTGTTATTTCTCAGAGAGCTGCGCTGGCACTGAGCTACTCCCATGCGCCTGCAGGGCTCTGGGGAGGAGCAAGACAACATCCCACTCCTGCCTGGAGAAATTTCACCCCTGTAAAAAGTCATTTCCCTTCTCTCTCTCTGAGCCACGGCCAAAGCAGCTGTGTAGAAATACATGAACTATTCATGGAAGGGATTATTCAGTTGTGGGAAAAACGCTAAAGAAAGACTATCACCCCAAATTTCAGGGTGAAAACACACTGCTTGTTAACAGGAGCACACAAACTCATTTAAACCAGAGAGGAAACTGCACATCAGGAAAAGAGCTGAAAGATATGCTCTGCCTTGATTGATAATTCCAAAGGAAATGCCCCACGGATCATAGGCAATTACCTATAATTTTACCTCCCTAATCACTGGATTTCTGACTTGGGTTGCTGTGGAAGTGTTTCACAGATGCCTTGAGGGGTCAGGGGCTTGGTTGGATTCTTTGTGGTTAGTCCTGACAGGCCCAGGCCAAACCCACCCACCTGCATCGCTGCTCTACCCCAAATTTGCATGAAATACTGAGAACAGTTTATAAATACTCCCCTTCCCTGTCCTTCCTTACACAACCATGGAGCAAATGTACTCTATCCCTTGTTCCCAAGAGCACCTCTCCAGCCCAAATCCCAGTTTTCACAAACACAAACCAAACAGACCTAAGACAATTATTCCATCAGTGCCTGCAATTCTGAGCTCCCTGTTCCCTGCCACTCACACAGCAATCTCACCTCAGCCCAGAGACTCCCTGTCCCCAAAGGGAAACAGAACCTGACGGGGCACAGCTCTGGCACCGCATTTCCCCTTGTTCCTGGAAAGCCCAAGTAAATCCAGTCCCTCAGACCTTGCATCCCTGAACACCAGGAGAGCTGGAGTTTTACCCAGATCCCAGTGCCCTGCACGGCTGCGCTGACACGAGCACAGGCCGATCGCTCCGCCCAGCACCATCCCTCATTTTCCTCCCATTGCTCCCCAAGTGTCCCCAAACCACCCCGTGTCTGTGCTGGGGCCAGGGCCTGCCCCAAGCCCGACCAGAGGCTGTCACCCAGCCCTGCACCAGCTGCTGCCCCTGGGAGAGCTGGGAATGCACTGAGAGCTCGGCTCCCCAGTCCTCAGACACACAAATAATGCCCAACCTGCCCCTCTGGGCACAGCCAAACACCACAACTCCATCATCCCCAAGCAACTCTGGCAGTTGCCTCTTCACCTCTGCCCTTTTCCAAAGGACACAGGTAGGACTGGGGTGTCAGAAATGGCATTCCCTAGGCAGTTCATCCAAGCACAGAGGAGAAGAGGAACCCTGTGTCCCTCTGACTGACCCCACAGCATGGGCAGGACCAGCTGGGTTTTTTGTATTCTAAATTTTAAAATGAACTGAAGAACCTGAAAGGCAAGAAACAACACATGCATAAGGTTAGAGCCAGTCAACACACACACAGACAGACACACCCTCAGACACCCCTTCCTCAGCTTACACGCTGACTGCGGCCCTTACTAGAAACAGTCCCCCCTAAAGAAGATGCTTTAACATCTTCTTCCATCTGCTGCTCCTTGATGTGGAACAGTAGATCCTGGGAAAATTGGTAGCATCAGTGACCATAGGGATCAAAATCTGCCTCGGGGACCTGCAAGACAGCATGAGGCAGTCTGCAAGTAGCTGACAGCTAGGAGTTATCCCCACACCAGGCCCATAAGCTTTCTACCCAAAAGCCCATAGACAAGAGATGAGAGTTTAAAACTGTTCAAACTAGCCATGACTGAATGTGCCAGGGCAGGGCAGCTCCAAGCATAAGCAGCACATGGACACACAGTGCATCAAATATAAGCAGAGATGACACGAAGACTTGAGATAACGCTTCAGAAGATAAATTCTTGAGACCAGGATGCTTTGAGGCAACGGAAGCTACGAAACTACTGCAGTGAGGAAGGTCTAGTACACTTCATATAGAAGTCCAAGGGAATGGCACATGAAAAAAAGATACTACCAAAACTGAGAAGGAAGATGGATAGGAACACCTTGTGTACTTCTTCTGGTCTCAAAAAGCAAAACCATAAAGATGCCAGAATAAGCCCGATCCAGGAAAGTATGCAAGTGCTCCTGCTGCCAATATGGCCCATAACGATGCCTGTAAAGCATTGAGACATCACAAAGCCCTATGACACTGAAGACAACGGACACAGACCACATAACATAGACATCAACTGAAACTGCCCAGCAATTTTACTTGATGGACCAAGATTCCTAGCGCAAGATGAGTCAGAGGCCAATGACGCCGAAGGAAAGAAGGCTCTATGGCAGTAGTACGGGACAGTGAAATGTAAACTCCTTATGAGAAGTTAGTGCCAAAGCTGGTAAGAGGATGCTCAAGAAGTGCAGTAGGCCTAGAGAAGGAGGCAACGACTGCCAGCTGATACAAAGGGATCCCTAGAGAATGATTCTGCCGCCAAAGGCTGAAGTGACATCACAAAACATGACCGACCAACAAATGGCCAAGATGCAAGGTGCCTGCGTGCTATGTTCAAAAGTGCTCCAAAGCGTGGCTACACTGAAGAGTAGGCAAACTTTAGACCGTGGCAATCATGCCAGACCTGAAGGCAGGCTCCTCAGGTGAAAAGATGGACAATGACATCGAGACTCAAAATCCAATGATGCGAAGCTCACAAGAACATGGAGATGGGTTGGAACTGCCCGGCCCGGCAAAGGCTTGAGTGATGCTGAAGAGAAACCCTCTCTCCCTTAACTCCAAGGGGCCCGGCCTACTACAGCCCTCTCCTCTAAGCTAACTTCAAATGGCCTCCTGTGATTCCAAAGGTTTTTGCCTTCTCCCAACCAACAGTCCCCACACTTAGCTCTCCAAAGACCAGCAGACAAAATCCATCCTCAACAGAAAAGAATGCTTCAGCACCGTGGATGTCAATACATGGCCCACAGCCCACTTGGGCAGCTACAAAAGATAGAGAATAATGACAAAATTCAGACTGTGATGACACGTCCCAGAAGTGACCCCTTGCACAATGCCCCTCTCCCTCATAACTGCCGAGGCTCATCGCTCACCGGCCATTTCCAAACTTAGGCTCTGCACCTACTTGTAGTACCTAAGACAACAAAACAGAAACTGCGACTGTTGCCCTCCAGAAGAATAAATGCACGGGCTCCCTCTGCACCACTGGCCCAGGCTCACCTCAAATCTCCATCCGACTCCAGAGGTGGCCCAGACGATACCTGCAAAGCGAAAAGGGACACGCTTCGCATGCTGCCACGTACCTCTCACCTATCAGTCGCCCCACCTAAATGCCAACTCACCTGCTCGCCTCTGTCCCCCTTGGCATGCCCAGGGCAGCAGCAGCACCTGCAGAGAAGCAAAGCAAAAAAACATGCTGAGAGACTGAAACCACAGCCTCCCTGCTCCAACTGAAGTACACCACACCTATAGCTTAAGCTTGCACCCACCTGGCCTCCAGCATCCCAGGGCCGGGACCACCTAAAATGCATAAACAAAAACAGATGCTTAGAGCTGCACCAGAAACTGATACCCAAGCAGTAACAACTCATTCTGGCCACCAGTCACCGCTCACCTCGCTCCATCGACCTTGACCACTGATCTTCAGCATTACTTCCTACAAATAAAGATGAAGAACAAAGCTGTAACACAGGCACCATTTACACTTGCCCTGCAAAGACAAACGGTGACTGACCTTCCTGTGGGAACCACCTCACCTGGTATGGGGCACTCTGCCACAGATTCAATCCATCTGCATCTGAAAGAAAGTTATGACAAAAGTCAAAGTGCTGCATCAGAACTTAGCAGCTCCAGACATCTTGTGTCAATCTAGAAATACCATCTTGAGTCCAACTAATCCCTACATTACAAATGTCAAGTCCCTAGGACTTATCCTATTACACCTACACCCAGACTATGTAGCAGGGCAAAGCAGCCCCGGGCCAAACACACAGACACCTGTGACACAGGAGATGACAAACAAGGGGATGCAACAAGGAGAGGAAAGTCTCAGCAAGAAGAATTACCAATGACATGACCTAGATGAGGCCGATGAGGCTCAAAGAGCTCTGGCAGAAAAAGACCCTAACAGAAGGACTTATGCCAAGAACCACAAAGATGGACGCCCGAGAATCGTACGGTTGGAATCCTCTACCTATCCTCGCATTCTCCCAAGTCCTAATCTGTTATAAGGGATTGTTGCAGTGCACAGCTGTCAATACAGCTCAGAACAAGACTGTAAAAGGTGTCTGACTCAATTGTGCTAAAGAGAGATGCGATTCCGATGCATGTCCGAGCCTGCAAGTCAAAGGTTCAAGGGTACCAGCGTCGGGCCAAGGAACGCAAAGGAGCTGCTAAGGATGATGCCCAGCATTTCCGATAAGCCCCTCAAAGGGGTAAGGCAAAAGACATGTGACACAAGATGCCCACAATAGAGACACAGAACACACAATAGACAAGTGACACAACACACACCGGGACTGCTCTGCCCTGCACACCTCAGCATTGTGATCAAAAGCGAGACTTGCCCTTTACGTGGCCTAAGGGCCCCTCTCGTGGACATCCCCATCTCCAAAGCTAATTCAAAAATCCCTCCCACCAAGTCCTGACCCAGCACCCCACTCTCATCCCCCTCCCTGAGGTGTAGCCCTCGACTTAGCTCTCAGATATCCAGGGATGCAAATCCTCATCAGGTGCAAAAGAAGGCCGCCTCATCATCTGGGAAGTTCCTGCCCTCAGAGGGCTCTTCTCTCTTAGTCTACTGCAATAAAGAAAACCAAACATCAGTGCCTGAACTCAGCAGCACATCAGCCAAAACCCAACAATTCCACTACTCACCGGCTCCTGAGAACGCCCCGGTCCTCGGCTCACACGCTGGGGCCGCACTCCGACACCGCCGTCGCAGGGTATCCCTGGGTTAAGGGGGGACAAGGTGATGTGGCATTGCTGAAACTTGAGGGGACCCTCGCTCCTCCCTCCCTCCCCGACTCGCCGCAACTCCTCAGCCATTGCCAAAAGCTGCCCAGATGGCACCTTCAAACAGAAAAGGTACAGGCTTCATTGCAGAGCCCTGTAATACTTCTGGAAGGCTCACAGGGGCAGCTCAAGGGTGATAAACTGGCTCCATCAGCTGGTCCATGAGGGGGTTCAGCCCCTGCAGGCATAATACAAGTGGGCCACCTAAAACACACAAATGGATGCTTAGACAATGCATGCTTTGAGCTGCCCCAGAATTTCGCACCCAAGCAATACCTGGTCACTGGTACTGGTCACTGCTTACCTCACTCACTTGACCTTGATTGCTGATATCCAGGTTTACTTCCTAAAAATAAAGAGAAAGAACAGCCCTGCAACATAACCAAAATGAAACACCACCCCTGAAAAGCTGAATGATGACCAACCTTCCCAGGGGAGAAGGGGCAAAACAAAATGGAAAGGCACATGCCCATGTAGCGTCCAAAAGTGTTGCATTGCCAAGGTAGGTTCCACCTGAAAGTGCTCGACTGTGACCTCTTTCTGCAAGGGTGTCTGTCATGTTGGAGTAGCGATTTGAATGCTGCAGACCACCTGTAAAACACAAAAAAAAAAAAATCAAAGGCTTATAGTTTCATCACTAATACAACAACTCCAGTAGCAGCCAGTTCTGTGCTTGAATCAATACTCATCCAGCTCATGGTCCCCCCGGTGCCAATACCCTGCTGTGCCAAGTGCCTCGCATCTTCAAAATGAAAATCCAAACAGTGAGGTAAACATAGAGCCCAAAGTCAGGCCGTAGCTTGGACTTCAGGCACTGACCCACCTCGTTGCTGTGCTCCTCTGGTCTCCTCTGTTCACATCAGGTTTACATGCTCTCCCTCTGCAAAAGAATTATTTGTCAAAGTTACCCAGCTTAGCCTTTCCCAAGTTCTCATTCCTCAAAGCAAACTGCCTAGGATCCCACAGCAGTGGGCCTTAGGACAAACTACTATGAAACTGCAAGACACCACTGCACCACTCCCACGTCTCCACTGAACACCACACAGACTGGCCACAGTCACTCCATCCGAGGCGTGGCTCAGGTGGCTGAGCAAAGCAAAAGGCTCCCTGTAAAGTCTCCTTTCTTCTCCACCTATCCCCCCACCAGGACTACTCTACAGGGCAGAGCAATTCCAGGCTAGACACAAACTCAAACAACACATTATACTACAAGCAGTGTGATATGAAGATGATAAAAAAACCTCTCGGCAAGAAGAACGATGGCAAGGACAGAGATGACGCCAAAAGAAACAACCAATAGTATGGCATTGGTGGATGAAGGGGGCTCTAAGGAGCAGAAGAAAAGACTGGAACAGTGACCTGTTCTAAGAACTGTCAGTCACAATGATCAAGATGGCTGTGAGAGACAAGGCCACATTTAGAATGCTCCCATATCCTGACAATCTTACAAGCCCCAGGACATTACAGCTCACGGCTGGAAAGGATGGATGGCAGTACAGCCAGGAACAAGGCCTCCAAAGAGATCCGACTCAATGCTTTCAAGATGTGATTCCAAGATGTGGCCAAGCCCACTGGTAAAAGAACAAGTGATATTGGCATCCTACCAAGAAGTACGAAAGTTCAAGAAGCTAGAGATGATGGCCAATGCTTATGACAAGCCCCTTAAGGATAAAAGGCAGAGAGATCTGATCCAAGGGAAGCCAAAGACACAGAACACACACCGGACAAGACAACACACACTGGAACTGCTCTGCGCTGCACACCCTACAGTTGCAGTCAAAAGTAGGGCTACTCCCTTTAGCTTACCTAAGAAGGCCCTTGGAGAGCATCCCTTTCCCCTACACTACTTTTTAAATCTCTCCCAGCAATTTCCAACCCACTAGCCTGCTATCATCCCTTCTCCGGGCCCCGGCCCCCAACTTAGCTTTCAGATGACCAGTGATGTGAATCCACACTGGATACAAAAGGAGTCCACCTCAGCCATCTCCAAAGGCACTGTGATCACCAGGCTGGCCTCTTAGTCAGCTATGACAAAGAAAACCAAAATCAATGCACCAGTGTAGTGGCATACAAGCCAAATCCCAACAAGTCAGCTACTAACTGGGAGCCTGCTCCCACTCGTACTTGCAGTCCTTAACTTACCTATCAGAAGCCTCCATCTCCAATGTCATCTCTGACCCAGGGTAGCTCCCTCTTGCAGCACAATGAATCTGCTGAACAAATTTGAAGTGTCATACTTGACACAATCTGGAATTTCAGCAAGTTGCAATGCTTCTAAGAAAAACAAGGGGAAAAAAAAATTACAAAAAGTACCAAGCACCTTATCAACCCTGAACACTCAATCCAAAAATCATGAACTACGGACTCAATGCTATCTTCTTCACAGTGTCTTCAAAGCTTCTGTTGCTTTAGATGCCAAAAATACCTGCTGAAAGAAAGCTGAAAAAACCTGAAAGACCCCCCCTTCATGGAAATAAGAAGACACCCTTACCCCAACTAACCCCACAGCAGGAATGGGCCTCTTTTACCCTGGGCTGGGGTTAATATACCCCTGGCCGGGCCCGCCTCTCTTTCCCACCATGCCCGGGGAAAAGGGAGGAGGCAATTTTACCATAAGGGATAAAAGCACTGGGAGGAGCTGCAGCTGTTTGGCTGCTCTGCCTTAAATTCCAGGTGAGTGAAGGGCTCTGTAGATGCCTTCTGTTTTACTACAGCTGCATCCACTGAAAGGGTAAAAACACTCCTTGTTTTGGCAGCGTAGACAGATGAGTTGCATTCTTCCTTGTTAAGTTCTGTAATTGTTCATTAGTGACTATTGAGTCACAGGAATATGGAGGGTGGAGAAGAATAGTAGTAATATACATGGTGTAACTCCTGTTGGGGTCTCTAATTAGGGCTGTATTCATTATAAATAAAACTGAAAAAATAATGGGCTCTCTGGCAGCAGGAGGGTTTTGTGAGTGCTGGGCTCGCTCCCTTGTGAGAGATTGGGTACCACTACCCAGCTAGAAGTGCCCTGAGGTACAGATTTAAATTCTTAAAATGCTGAAAAAGGGGGAGCTTCTTTCAATTGAACCCCTTCAAATGAGAGACTAGGGAGTGTTTGTCTCTACTTAAATAGATGCCATAGCAATAAATGGGTTCTCTCCTCTGAATCCCCGAAAATACTGGAAAAAGAGGGGTTTTCCTTACTTCAGGTCTCTCCAGTGATGGAAAAAGGGGGATTTCTCCCTCAATTCAAACCCTTATAAAGGAGGGACAACTGGGCTTTCCCCTCAATTTAAACCTTGGGATGATGAAAATGGGGGAGTTATGCTTAATTCAAACCAATAAAACAGCATTGTCAAGGTTTTCCCCTTCTATTTAAACTGGAGAATAATGGAAAATGGGGATTCCCTGTCAAGTGATACCCCTAAGAGAATGGAAAAGGCAGGGTTTCCTTCAACTGATACCCTTAAAATTGCAGAGGAAGGGGATTCCCCCTCAATTTCAACACAGACAATTATGGAAAAGGACGTTTTTTCCCTCTGTTTAAATCCCTTTTCTCCTCATAACCCCCCTTTTTTTCTGGGGGCACTGGGGAAGAGCTGCCAAGATGAAAGGGGAAAGTGGAATGTTTCCCTGGGACCCCACATGCTGCCCTGCCTGCTCAGGTGCTGCCCCTTGGCACGAGGGGTTTTCCCTGGGCATTTTCTGGGAGCAGTGCTCTGTGCCCAGGTGCCTCCGGTTGCTCCCCAGCTCCTGCCGGATGCTCTGACCATTGTCCCTGGAGGGACACTCGGGATGCCCCCATTGCCCCTCTGGACCAGCAGCTCCCTGCACAGGTGTGCCCGGGGAACCCTCGGAGAACGGCCTCTGGCAGGAGCCGCCCCCTCCTCATCCTGGCCGCTCACACCTGGGGCTGCTGCGCCTTGGAGCAGGGGCTGAGGAGGAGAAAGGTCCTGCTGGTCCTTCCCTGCCCTGCACAGCCCTTGGTGTGCCCCTGAAACACCGGGGTGCCGGGCTTTCCTTGCTGTGGGAGACTGGGTGGTTCTTTGATCCCAGACTCTGCTCTTCCCCGGGCACGGCACATGGACAGGGGGCAGAGATGGGCCCTCAGAGGAGCGGGGGCTGCTCCTCGCTCTCGGGGCGCCGCGGGCGCTGTGCAGCCTTCCCCTTTTACTTCCCAGTTCCTCATTTTGTGCCTCCTTTTCCCTTGGGGATGCGCCCGGGCCGCATTCCAGCGGCCGCCACGGCAACAGCACCTGCGGGCGGCGGGGTGGGCGGGGTTTTATCCACTGAAAACACACATTGTCATTAAAATCTGTTTCCTATCTAATACACAAAAATCACTTTCCTAGAAGGAATTTCCATGCATTCACCTCCTCCTGGAAGTCTTTTGATGGTCCTGCAGATTCATTAAGAGGGGTCCCTGCTGGTCATATTCACTGAATGCTTCAGTATTAAAGGTGACCTTGCCTTGAGCTATTTTTCTGGGCGTGCACTGTTGCTTCTTGTGACAGAACTGCCCCAGAACCACTGCAGGCCTCCTGATCTGTTCCAGCACCGGCTCCAGCCTCAATTTCTTGCCCTGTGTGCACACATTTAAATCCTTTAATCTTTTTCACTACTTGGTCTTTCAGCAACATCGGGGAGCTGAAAATGTTTATTCTCTATGTTATTTCTCAATCCCCTGCTGAACAGCCCAACCCTCCCTCCTCCTTCTCCCACCCCACCATTCCCACCACCCTGCTCCCCTGCACATCTCACTTCTCTCCACCAAACCCTTCCCGCTGCAGGGAGCTGCTGAGGAGCCGCTTGGTCCATCCCTGGATTCTCCAAGCACTGACTGCCCATCCACTCTGACCACAGCCGGGGCCACATCCCACCGCCTGCCCAGCGTCCATCCATGGCGGTGAGCTCCGTGTCCCCACCTTCTGCCTCACCCACCAAAGGAGATGATCCATGTGAAATAGATGTCACCGACATGGCCATACACAGTGTGACACTGCTCATCTGTCTCTGTGCGCTGGCCGGGAACGGGGCTCTTCTGCCTCCTCAGATGGAAAGGGCGTACTGCCGGCATCTTTAGCCTGGCTGTCACTGACTTCATCTTCCTCCTCATTGCGGTCCCCTCTGCCCTGCTCTTCCTGCTGGAAGATGTGTCCTGCTCTCCTGTCATGCCCCTGATGTACGTGAGATTCCTTTACCTGGTGTCAGCGTTCTCCTGCTACTTACTGGGTGCTCTTCTGGATGACAGCCATCAGTGCCAAAAAGGACACGGAAAAGCTCTGCAAGCTCTGCTGCCGCTGTGACCTTCCCAATCCCATGATGTGGGTGCTGTGGGGTGCTCAATGCTTGACCTTCTTCGTTCCCATCATTCTCATTCCCACAGTGGCTTCCCTGTGCCCGTCACACGAGCAGGAGCACTGCCGGGTGGCTCTCATCTCCATGTTCTCCGTTACCCTGCTCCTCTTTGCTGCACCCGTGGTCATTACCCGCATAATAATCAACATGTTCCGCTGGGTCCCGGTGTTTCCCGGTCTGTCCCGGTCTATCCCGCGGGGAGGCGGGGCCTGGCCCGCGCCACGCCCCTTACGCGCGCGCTCCGCCGGGGTCACGTGGTTCCCCGCGCGTCACGTAATCGGGGCGGGGGCCGCCGGGAAGCGCCAGGCGGGACCGGGCCGGGATCGGGATCGGGATCGGGATCGGGATCGGGATCGGGATCGGGATCGGGATCGGGATCGGGGTTGGGACCGGGCCCAGCGCAGCCCCGGCCAAGCCGCAGCCCTGCCCGAGCCCTGCGAGCCGCCAGCCCGGCGCCGGCCCGCCATGGACCGCCGGGACGCCTCCGGATCGGCCGCCCGCTTGGCAGCTGCCCTCCCCTCCCTCCCCCGGGCCGGGCCCGCCCCGCGCCCCCCGGCGCTTCGTGACTCGCCGGCGGCTCCTCGGCTCCTCCATCGTTCGCCGGTGGCGGCAGCCAAGAGATAGTCCGGGCCTAGCGGAGCGGCCAGCGCAGGTGAGCACGGCCGGGCCTGGCCTGGCGCCGGGGCCACGCCGTCCCCGCCCCGGGCACTCCCGGGACATCCCGGCCGCCCCCTGGGCGGCAGCGGCGGGCCCGAGGGCGGCATCGGCCGCTGCGGGCGCAGCTCCCGCCGGGACCCGCAGCTTTCCCCGCGCTCGCGCCCCGCGGTGGGGGACACCCCGGGAGGGCGGGGGTCCCTCCCCGGGCAGCGCAACCCGGGGCATTCCCTGGAACGGGGACTCGGGGCCGGCGGGGCCGCTGTGCTGCCCTCCCCGCTGATGGGTTGAATCCTGTTCCGGTCATTGGCTTTGTCAGGGCTTTGTTCCTTCCCCTTTGCTCTCCCGGTTTGGCGCCGGAGCCGCTCCGGGATGGAGCGGGCCGGCACCGGCACGGGCTGCGGGGCTCTGGGGGCGGCCAGCGGCTCTGGGCGGCTTCGCGGGGCTGCCGTGCTCGGGGAATTGACTTCGGGCGGCTGCTGCCGAAGGTGAAGGAGGGAAGAGTCGCGGGTCCGGACACAATCCCGTCCCGGAGTGAGCGGGCGGCTGTTCCTAAAGCCTCATCCTTGGGGGGGTTGTGTTGGACTTTGTAAAAGTCGTTTAACGTTCCTGGGCTCTGGGCTGACTTTTTTCCTTTTTTGCCATTTTTCAATGAGCAAAACAAAGCGAGAAAGTGTTGAGAGGTGTAAGCCAGGTATCCGGTGCATTCAGTGCTGTGCCTGTGATTCTCTTCGGGAGATGAGCAAGTGGTTCAGTGGATTTTGGGGGAGAACTGAGTGCTTGTGCCAAAGCTCGCTCACAGCCTGGGCAGATGCTGTACAGTGGAAAGGGAAAAGGGGCAGGTGTGGGACCCACTGCCCTCCCCCAGCTCATCACTCGCCTTATTATGGCCTTGTTTGGTCATTTTCTCAGGAGTGCCGGTGCTTTGAAGCATTCCTGTGTTCCCAGTGCTGGCAGCCAGGTGCCCACCTGCCCCTGTGGGACTGCCCAGGCCCTTCCTCAGTGCCACTCTTTGGAATGAACTGCTTCTGCTGGGGCCTGTGTGTTCATTTGTCACCTGGGCTCCCTCCCAGCTACTGAACTCCTCTCAGGTGTATTCCTAGTTCCTGACATTCCTTTAAAACTACCGAATTCTTCTCTCAGGTCCCTGGCAAATGGGGCTTTGCAGCCTGGGGGAGTTACTGCAAAACGGGGTCTAGTGAAGCGCTCTGCAGGAGTGGTTGTGCACCTGAATGGTCATTTAATTGTCTCCTCTAATGAGGGAAACGTGATTAAACTCCCGGCGCTGTGCTGCTGTTGTGTGTCAGCCTCGAGGTGTGAGACAGTCCCGGTGTCACACTGGAGTTGCTTAGTGGCTGTGCTGAGACTGGGACAGGTCTTGTTGGTCAGGAGCAAAAGGGAAAATTTATCTTTTGGCTTGCTTAATATCTTGGCTTTATTAATGTATCAATGTCAATTGTTGTCATTTGCTGCCTTCTGCACAGTGTGTTTGCAGCTCTGTGTGAGAGCAGGCTCTCCCCTGTTTGGGATTGAGACAATCCTGGAATATCCTGAGCTGGAAGGGACCCACAGGGATCACCCAGTCCCACCCCCGTCCCTGCCCAGACCCCCCAACAACCCCAGCCTGGGCATCCCTGGCATCGCTGTCCAAACGCTCCTGGAGCTCTGGCAGCCTCGGGGCCGTGCCCATTCCCTGGGGAGCCTGGGCAGTGCCCAGCAGCCTCTGGGGGAAGAGCCTTTCCCTGATCTCAGCGTGAGCCTGCCCTGGCCCAGCTCCAGCTGCTCCCTGGGTCCTGTCTGTGTCCCAGGGAGCGGAGATCAGAGCTGTAGCCCCCGATGTGTTCTGACCTCACACTTCTCTACCAGAACAAACCCAGTGCCCTCAGCAGCTCTTTCATGGTCCTTCCACACCCTTCCCCATCCCCATGTCCCTTCTTTGGATGCTGTCAGCTTTTTATCTTTTTTATATTGTGGCGCCCAAAAGTGCCCCCAGGACTCCAGTACAGTTTAACAGCAATGAAAGAAAACAGTAGATTTCAACTTTGATCTCAAAAGCTGTCTCAGGCCCCTGATACTGCCTCGAAATGTCTTTGCAGTTCTTGCTTTATGACTTGTGTCAAACATGGAGAGAGTGAGACTGAGCCCCTGGGGTCAGGTTCTGTGTGAGAAGCCACACAGCAAGCCAGAAATCTTTGCTCCAGATCACCAGAAATTTACAGTATTGAGGACGGAAATACTGAGAGTTGAGTCTTGGGAGCTGAGCCAGGAAAGCAGCACCTCTGCCATGGGCAGATTTGGCACGTGGAGAGAGCTCGAGCAGCTTGCAAGAGGTCCCAGCAATGTGTGTGTGGAGCTGGGAGGAGCATGAGTTGCAGTGTCGTGTTTGGAGTCCCCCTGGGTGAGGATGTAGGAATAGACTGGAGTTTTTGGTGACTGAGGTTTCTTTTCTGTTTTTGGCCACATCATTTCAGTTTGTTACTCGCCTGTGGTTTGTTCTACAGGCCTGTTTCCTTTCTCTCCTACTATGGTGTCACAGTTATCTTCAGCAGAGGCTCAGCAATAACTAAACTTGAGCTTAGATACTTAAACTTCAGTTCAGAGTAGATACACGGCAGAAATCCTTCCGTGTGAGGGTGGGCAGGCCCTGGCACAGGGTGCCCAGAGCAGCTGTGGCTGCCCCTGGATCCCTGGCAGTGTCCAAGGCCAGGCTGGACACTGGGGCTTGGAGCAGCCTGGGACAGTGGAAGGTGTCCCTGCCCTTGGCAGGGGTGGCACTGGATGGGCTTTAAGGTCCCTTCCCACCAAGACCTCGTCTTCCTTTGCCTTCAGTGTCTGCCTCAGAGTTTGTACCAAAACCAAAGTGAGGTTGGTGTCACCTTCTCTAAACTGGGAGAACAGATCACTCCAAGCTGTGGGGAGATGGAGAGGCTGTAGGATGGAGAGGGTGCAGCCCTGCAGACGCCGAGCTGTGGGGTTGCTGCTTTTCCTCGTTGTTGCTGCGGACACAGCTCAAGGTGGGTCTGAGAGAGACAAACTCTGCTTTTGGGGGTTTGTGTTGATGAGGAGGGGAGGGGAGGTCACTGCTCTGCTTCTTGTAACTGCTGTGGCAGAGCCAGGAGCCCAAGGCAGGACAAGGGCAAAGCAAACCTCTCCGAGCTCTTGGGTTCTCTTCATTCCCAGATATTCTGATTCCTGCCCAAGTCCAAGTTCATTGTGCTGTGCAGGATGCGAGTTTAATCAGGTTTTAGTGCTGGTTTAGCTGAGTGTTTCTAGGGCTTGAGGATGAAGCCAAATGCTCTGCATTGAGAAAGTGATGGATGTTCAGCACAAGATTCTCTTCAGGAACTGGCACGAAAAGTGCTTGCTGAAGCCGAGGGAGGAGCAATTCACAGCTTGGCTGGAAGAGGGAGAAGTGCTCACTGCTGGTCTGTCACTTCATCCTCATGAGTGAGTGTGGGAGCTCCCGAGATCAGCCAGGCTGCAATTTCAGATAGTTTAGATGGGCTGGCCTTGAAAAATTCATATTTTGGTGCCTGGAACAAAAGCTGAAGGTGGCAGGAAGTGGCAGCAGTAGCAGGGAACTGAAGTGACACCACCCTGAGCTCAGAACTAATTTTGGTTGTGACCTTGAGCAGTCCCTGGGCCACACCAGAGCTTTTTGTGTCACCTGCTTTGGGAGGTTCTTCCTTGCCCGTGGAGAAGTTGGGTCTGGCACAGGTCTGCTGTGGAGCACCTGTGCCACCACCTTTAAAGAGCCACCCTGGAGGTGTCAGTGAGCCCCTCAGTGCCTGCCCAGCCTAGAGCAGGGCTGGGAGGGCAGGGGGCTCAGGGAGTGCTCATTCCTGGTGGTGTTGGAGCTCTGAGCCCAGCCCTGAGCTGGGTTTGTGGCTCTGAGGGCACGGGGAGTGTCCGGAGCAGGCCTGGCCTGGGCAGAGTAGGAACTCCTGGAGTAACTCCTGAGTAAGCCACACCTTCCACGCGAGAGGGAGGCACTCCCAGAGTCAGGTGCTGTCTCCTCAGAGGTGCTTTGGGGTTTAATTCTGTTCTCACAGTGACTCCTCTCACCTGGGAGCCCTGTGGTTACCTCCAGAGGGTCTGAGGCCTTAGGGATGTAAATATGGACAGGAGGGGTTGGAATCTGCCTATCAGGGAATCCTCCCCTTGCCCAGAGGAGAGTGTGCAGAACTCTTCTGTGTGATGATAATGTTTTCATACTTTAGGTGTGAAAATAAAAAATGGGAGAAATCTCGTTTTTCTGGCAGCACGCAAAGAACTTTCTTCTGTGTCACCACTAAAACTCTGTGAGGGGATGAACACCTGGGAATCTGAAAGAGACGTAGCTGGAAAGCATCAATATGAATGGATTTTTCTGCTTCTTTTTGCACTTGAAAGAAAGGTGAAAGTTACAGGCTGAGTCAAGCTTTTACCCTTTATTTCAATCAATTCAGTTATTGCTAAATATGGCTACACACAGGTAGCCCAGGTGACAGAGCTGCCTCCAGCTGCTCCTTGGCCCCAGTGTCCCACGCGGGATGCTTGAGTTATCCACTGAGAGCCCCCTTGAGACTGGAGCACAGGTAAATCTGCCTGTCTGAAGGGCAGGATTGTGTCCTAAGTCCCTCCTCATTCCTTCCTTTCCTCAGGCCCCACCATTGTGGCTTGGGTGGCAGTGGCACATTGGAAAGGCCTGGGGGTGCCAGCCCAGGCTCCACCAGCACTTGGCCCACACTGGGGCACAAATTGAGAGATGAACTCTTGGAAGCTTGTCCTGAGGAGGATGAATGGTACCTGCTGGTGAAATTCGGTGCTTTCATGGAGCTGTGATAAACCCCAAAGTCTTAGACTGCCAACCTACAGCCTCTGCACTGTCACATTCCCCAGTTGCATTTTGTATTGGAATTTTACCTGCTCCCACCTGCGTCCTCCTGCTGGCAGTGCCAGCAGCCCACGTGCTGCCTCTCCTGAGAGCAAGTTCCTGCCTGTTTCCTCTCCCAGCCCCAGCTCTTGCTTCCCTCTGGCAGAGGCAGCTTTAGGTGCAATATCCTGATGTTTCTGTGAGTGGGTTTTGGAATAAACCTACACACAGGATGTCCATGGGTTGCTGCTATGGATTCTGTGAAAGGTGATCAGGAAAAGCAAGTTCAGAGTTACTCAGGGGATCCTCTGATTCCTGCCCATCTCACGGAGCTGCTCAGGGTGAAACTACTACTCCCATGCTTTTTATTTTGCTCCTCTTAGTGCTGGTTTTTCCCCAGGTAAGTCAGTGCTGGAGCAGCCCTTGTGGGTTTATCTGTGATGAGCAGTGGTTGTGTCTGCACACAGAGATAGCAGATTCCAGCTGTAGTGTGCAAACGTCAGTGCTTTGTGCCTTAGTGCACAGCCACATTTGTCAGCTGACAGGGCTGATGCGATGAGAAAACCTCGCACTCTCCAATAACCTGAGCACAGGAACTTCCTGCGTTGTTACATTTAACCAAAGCTCTGATAAAAAATACTACATTAATTTTTCTAATGGAGACGAAATTCCGCATTATCATCATTTACGTTTTTGGATAGTCTTTGATTGACTCTGGTGGGAAGGGAGGTGAATCAGTATCTTGTACTTTAGGGAAAGATCTAGGGGAGAATTGAATTGTACTTCCTTGGAATTCACATCACCCGCCCTTAGTCGGAGATGTTGATCTTGAGAACAACAAGCAGAGAACAGCCCAGGAAGGGCTGAACATGACAAAACAGTGCAGAGCATAAAGAAATCCTCTTTGCTGTGTTCATCATTCTGTCTTCATCTTGGATTGTTTCCACCCTTCTCCTCCACCTGGAAGTCACAAGCATCCTGCAGTGGCAGGTACTCTGGGTTCTTCTGCCAGGAGTAGTCTAAGAACAGCTTTTGCTGGGAGCAGCTCTGACCTTGCTGAAATCACTGCTGAAGCCTCCCCTGACTCTTGCAGTGCCAGAATTTCACGGTGGCAGTGGTGAGGCAGGGACTGAGCCTGGTTCACTGTCCCCAGAGCTCGGGTAGTACAGGACAGTCAGGCCAGTAAAGCCCCTGCTCAGGGCTGGGAACGAGATCCTGGCCGGCTTTCCCTCTCTGCCCCTCTCTGCAGTCCTGCTGGGCTATGTCATGCTACTATGTTACAGCATTGTTCCATGTATTTTTTTTTTTTTTTGGAAGTAATGCCGGATATTGGCAGTCAGGGGCGATGGAGCGAGGTGAGCAGTGACCAGTGGACAGAATGAGTTGTTACGGCCTCGGTCTCAATGTTTGGAGCAGCTCTAAGCATCCGTTGTTGTTTGTGTGTTTTAGGTGGTCCACTTGCAGGATGTCCTGGCCCTGGATGCTGGAGGGTGCAAGCCTAAGGTATAGGTGTGGTGTACTTCAGTCAGAGCAGGGAGGCTGTGGTTTCACAGTCTCTCAGCACATTTCGTGTGTTTTTGCTTTGCTTCTCTGCAGGTGCTGCTGCTGCCCTGGGCGTGCCAAGGGCCAGAGGCGAGCAGGTGAGTTGGCATTTAGGTGGGGTGGCTGATAGGCCAGCGGTCTATGGCAGCGTGCTGAGCGTGTCCCTTTTCATTGTGCAGGTTTGTCCTGGCCACCTCCAGAGTCAGATCAGGATTTGAGGTGAGCCGGGGCAGTGGTGTGGAGTAGCCCGGGGATGCTCTTCTGGAGGGCAACAGTGACGTTTTCTGTTTTGTTGTCTTAGGTACCGTGAGCAGGTGTGGAGCTGAAGTTTGGAGGGAGCAGGTAAGCGCTGAGCCTCGGCAGTTTCGAGGGAGGGGGCCTTGCGGAAGGGGTCTCTTTTGGCGTGTGTTGTCAGAGGCTGAATTTTCTCCTTGTTCTCCGTCTTTCGCAGCTGCCAAAGCGGACCGTGGGGAACGTGTTGACATCTGAGGTGCTGATGCATTTTTTCTGCCAAGGATGGATTTTGTCCGTTTGTCTTCAGAAAGCTAAGTGTTGGAAGTGGTGGCTGGGAGAAGGGAAAGGCCTTTGGAGTTCCAGGAGGTAATTGGAAGTTAGCTTAGAGGAGAGGGCTGTTGTGGGAGGGCCCCTTGGAAGTAAAGGGAGAGGGTTTCTCCTCAGCATCACCCGAGCCTTTGCTGGGCAGGGCAGTTCCCACCCATCTCTGTCATCGGCCTTTGAGTCTCGACATCATCGTGGATCTTTTTGCCCGAGGAGCTCGCCTTCGGGTCTGGCACGATCGCCACGGTCTCCATTTCACCTACTCGCTGGCATAGCCACCCGCGGGCATCTTGGCCACTTGCTGGATGGTCAAAGGTAAGGGATCAAAGGTCGGGTTGTCAAGGAATGGGTCAAGGGGTCAAAGGTCAGGGGGTAAAAGGTCAAGGCTTGGGCTCAGGATTAGAGGTTCCAGCATGATTTTCCATGGTGGTTCCCAGTGTGGGGACACGGGGTGTGGGGTCAGTGGCGCCGGGGGCGGGCAGGAGCCCCGTGGGCAGTGGCCGGCAGCGGCGGGGACGCCTCCGTACGGTCGCGCCCCTCCAGTGCCAGCAGAAGCCCCCCTGCGCCGTGCGGTGCCCGGCCCCACTCCTTGCCCTCCCCGCCGCTGCCTTCCCGCACTCCCACCGCACCCCCTGCTCCCCTCCAGCCCAGGGAAATGCAGGAAAACACAAAATCATCGAGGTGGAACAGTCACCGGAGCTGCCCGAGCCATCCCCCCGCCTGAAGGCAACAGCTGCCCAGAGCCAGGGGCACCCAGCAGGATGCAGCTCCTCTTTCCCAGGAGCTGGAGGCAGGGGGAGCAGGGAGAATTTCAGCTCCCAGCAGCTTTCTGTGAGTGCTGGATGGACTCTGGGCTGAGCCAGGTGGGAGGTGTGGGTGGTGTTCATGTCCCCAGGAGCTGCTCAAATCCACCTTAAACTCCTGGAATGGTCTGTGCTGGCAAGAACCTTACAGACCATCCTGTTCAGCCCCTTGCCATGGTCAGGGACACCTTCCTGGGGTGTCTGTGCCAGAGTGGTGGAATGGGCAGGACTTTCTCCCTGAGCCCAGTCCCGGGCAAGATTGGGGTTCCCATGGGAAGAAGCCTGTGAGCTGCATTTCCGGACCTGGGAGCCTTCATGCCCGGGAGTATTTCCAGTACTGCTCTTTGGCTTTTTCCATAACTGGGCATGATGTTTCTCCCCAGAGCAAGGTGGTTTTCCCTGGATTGTTGGGGTAAGACACTGGCTGTTTGACAGCTCTGTTGTCTCTTTGTCCTGAATGGAAGAGTGAGGAACGGGGGATGCTCCCGACTGTCCCAGGGATGTGGGAACAGCCCAGTTCCAGTGAGGAATGTGACACCCAGCTCGTGGCGTGTGCCCTGAGATGGTCTTTGCTGTTGTTTTGTCCTTAGAGCCTGTTGGAGTGCTGGCCTGGATTTGGGAGGAGCCAAGTAGCCTGGAGCAGTGAGGTTTTTCCTGTCAGAAATCCATGCTGGGGATGTTTTCCCTGGCTGTCCCAAGGGGAAGGAACAGCTCTGGAGTTTTTGCAGCCACAGGCTGGGGATGCATCCCCTGAAAACCAGTTCAGGATCGTTCATCTGACTCTGTCCCTGACCTGTGGCTTCCAGGGAGCCTTCTGGTCTTCTGGGTATTCCCAGGAGAGGATATTCCACCACCTGACTTTTAAGCCAGGAATTCCAAACCCAGTAAGTTGGTCACATTCTATGGGAGCTGCCCCAATGGTGGGATGGCAGAGGGCACACCCCACGCTGCTGTTTGGGACATTCCTGACTGGAACGGGAGCCAGCTGGGCATTTTGGAGCACTGAGGCCACCAGGGCAGCCTTGAGTGGCATTCCCAGGCAATGCTGAGGCATCCCATGCCTGTGGCAACACATGCCTGATGTGGAGCAGAGAGAGGAAGGGAGAAATTCTGAGTTGATGGGAGGAATGGAATTGGGCTTTCCAGAATGGAATTGGTATAGGTGCTGATGGTATCATGGAATCATGGGGTGGCTTGGAAGGGACACAAAGACCCTCTGGGCTCTGTTATCCCATCCCGTGGCAAAGAACACGTCCAAAACTGCCTCCTCACCCCCATGGAATGGCAGTGGGTGTTGGGAGCTCTGGCTGGAGCACCTGGAGACCAGGTAAGAATAGCAGTGGCATTGTTTTGGCTGCTGCTGGATGTGGTTTTCTCTTGTCAAGATGTTCCTCTGATTGATGTTTTCACAGTAGCTTGCTAGGCCTCATTTGAGGATAATTCCAAGAATTTTGAAGTCGTTGGAAAAGAATGAGGAAAAAAGGTGAACCTGATCCATTTCTAGTAATTCTGAACTTCTCTTGCAGCACCGTTCCAGGGGAAAGCTGGTGAAAGGATAAAGATGCAGAGGAACAAGTGTTGTAAACCCCCCTGCTTCCCTGACAAAGCAAACCTTTCTGCAATCCCAGTAAATCTCTTGGAGAAACTGTGAGATCATAAGGTTTCCTAGGAAAGGAAAACTAAGGACAGAGATGAGGAAATAGGCTTCCAATTAACAATGATTTGATGGAGGTAGGAATGATTCCTGTATGTTTGATGCACCCCTTTTTATTCCTGGGATAATTTTAAATGATTTCTTTAAAAAATCATTTCGATTTGGGAATTCAGATTAGAGAGGAAACGATGCAAAATAAATGCAGGGAGAGATCACAGAATCATCCTGGAATGGCAGAATAGTTTGGGTGGGAAGGGACCTTAAGGATCACCTCATTCCATCCCCAGGGTGCTCCAAGCTGCGGCCAGCCTGGCCTTGAACACTTCCAGGGATGGGGCAGCCACGATTTCCCTGGGTTTACGGGCACAAGAGGAAATTTCCAGCAGGAACTGAGGGGTTTCCCTTGCTCTGCCTGGCCCTAGCAGGGCTTTGGGAGGCAGAGGGTGTGGGAACAGGAGCTTTGTCCACTGCCTTGGGGGAGTCTCTGATGTCCCAAAACCCAGCAGAGCAAGTGGTTGTGGTTTAACATCCCGTTCAAAGGAGATGCCAGGCCAGGAACGGGAATGGACTGCAGAGCAGGGATGGTGGCCAGCAGAGGGGTGAGTGTCCAGGGGGTCCCAGCAGTCCATCCCTGCTGCCCAGGTTTGGGATGAGCAGGCTGGTGAGTGTCCCTGTGCTTGCTCTGCAGGATGAGGAAGCCAGGCCTGCTGAGGAGGAAGATGAGGAAGTGTGTGAGGATGGAGACAGCGGCCACCAAAGGCTGGGGAAGGCACAGATCCAGGTAGGAGACGTTGCCTTGCGAGGAGAGGGACTTGTCTGTCCCGTTGGAATTTGGGGCGTGAGGCCAGTGGAACAAAGGCTTTGATTCCATTTTCTTGCTCGGGTTTTCACGTGCCTTAAGAGAGCTTTGTGAAAATGTCATTATCCCTGATTGAGTCTCTGAAAAACAGGGATTGAAGCTTTCAGAAGGGGCCCAACCCTGCCTGCATGTATCCAAGTGCAGCCCCCACTCCCTGTTTTTGTGTACAGCTGGGATGAGACCTCAGCTGCTGTTACTTGCCAGCTCACAAGTTGTGTAGCTCAGAGCCTCAGCCATGAAGGGCCAGGCTGTGTTTAAAACAGCCCAAGGTGCCAGAGAGCTGGAGTCATTTCCTAGCAGGTAACTTGACTTGGAAGCTGCATTCTAAAATTTGTCCACATTTAATTGATGTCCCACATGGAGACACCTAAAGAAGCAGAGGTGGGGTGTTCCTAAGAAAAGAGCATCTAAATTCTTTGGTGGTAGAGGGCTTAAAGTCTGAGTGGAGGTGCCTTTAGGACACTTCCATTCCAGTATCTGAATGGAATTTAAATGAGGTAGCCAAATCCTGACAAGCTTGTATGAACTCCAAAGCCTCTGCAAGTGGTTTACAGCCAGGGAAGGAGATAAGAGTCTGGAGTCTCTCCCCAAAACCTGGCTGCTGGTTTCTTTGGCCAGGCATAGGAATAATTGCGTATTCCCTGGGGCTCTCCTTATGGGGAGAGGTTTACTTATGTGCCCTGGGTTTATTCAGTGCATCTTCAAAGTGATGGAAACTGATTGCATTGAAATGCCAGGGGTGCCAAATGTTTTCCCCAGCCAGAGCTCGGAGCCAGCCCAGTGGGAAGGGGTTTAGTGGCCATTTTCCCGCTCCCTCGGGGCAGCAGCACTGGAGCACTCGCAGCCACCCGTGCCCGAGGTGCCGAGTACTGGCAGGAGGCAAAGCCAGGGACTGGGCAGGAGGAGCTTGCAGTGCTCCTGGAATCGCAGAGCTGGAGCTGTGGGTTAGACCTCCCAGGAGCTGCTGCCTCACTCAAACCTTGTTTAAAGCTCAGCATCCCTCCTGCTCCCTTGGAATGATTGTTGCTTCTGTTGTTGCTCTTTCCCGATCCATTATGATTATTATTGTAAATTCCCACTCCATTTCTTCCATAGCCCTTTGCTTCCCAGAGGTGGTGCTTTAGGCAAGCCCCTCCAGCCTGGGAAGGGGCTTTTGGCTCCAGACTCAGTCCCAGTCCCCATGAGCAGCTGGAGCTGTGCTGTCCCCAGCAGGTGCCTTTCCTTCCTTCCCTGCTGCACTTTGGCTTTTTGAAGGCTCTCTAGGGGGCTGAGGGGGAAGTTCTTTGTCATTCCAGGGCAGCATAAGCCCTGATCCCACTAAAAGCAGGAGGAATCATTCCATCCTTGGTTTTGGATACACCTTTGGTGTTTTCTCTCTTTTGCTGACATTGTGTGGTGAAGCAGCAGCTCCCTGGAATAATTTTTAGTTGTAAAACAATGAATTCCCTGCTGGAATCCCAGTCCCAGCCCCCCAGATCAAGGTGCAGTTTAAGGCCTTACACCCTGACCAGGACAAGTTCCTGTCCTTAGACATGGAAAACAGGGGAAAACTCAGACTGGATTGGAGCCAGCATCCAGAATGGGGAGAGTGAGGCAGCGTGCTTGGCCCAGGCTGGGGCTGGTACAGGGGGTGTTCCCTGTAGGATGACACCTGTTTGGAGCAGATCCTTCTCTTCCTTTGTCCAAAGTCCAATGGCAAAGGACTGAAGAACCCACAAGTGGGGCCTGGAAGGAAAACGATTCTGTTAAAATTAGGCAAAGAATGCACTAAGAAAAAATGGACATTCTTTTTAGGTATGAAAGTAAGTAGGGGAAAAATGTTGAAAAAGAGCTCTTTTATTTGGTGCCACCTCTCATTGTTTTATGGATAAAACCCTCTAGTGAGCAATCAGAACAGGAGTGGGAAAGCCAGGAGCCTTTGACTTCCACAGTGGACTTAATTGCCATGCTTAATTTCAACAATTTCTTCTCTCTCTCAGGACAGGAAGCCCCACTTAACTTGTCCCATCTTTGCCAAAAGCTTTGGTGTTTGAGCAGCCAAACCCAAGGGGCTCTGGCCCCACCAGCCTGTACTGGAGGGCCCCTGGTCCTGCCTGTGGTGTGGGATGAATCCCCAGTTGTCCCCAGAGGGGGCTGCCCTGGTCCCTGCAGTGCCCAGCACCTGAGACACACAGAGAGCCCTGTCCAAAGGGGCTCCTTGTCAGGAATGTGGCAGCAGCCCCAGGAGCAGGCTGGAGGTGAGAACTGGGGCTGTGTTTGAGACTGACCAGCTCAGCTCAGTGTTTACCTGTGGGGGGAGTTTGGCCCCCCACACTGAGTTGAAGCTGGATCAGGGTGACAGATGCTGCATTTTGGGCACCCTGAGAGTTTCTCTCCCCCTTGGAGATTTCCTGCGGGGATGGGGCAGAGCAGGGAGCAGAATTAACCCTGCACCTCCCGTGGGCACTGCTGGCCTTTGTCTCTCTGCTGTGCCATCAGCCTGTGGGAATTTGCTGCTGCCGCTGCCACCCCACCTGGGGGCTGCGTGCTCCTGGCAGCCCTTCCCAGCCCCACACCCGAGCTCCAGCGCTGCCTCCAGGCTGTGTTGGGAGAGTTTGCTGGGAATGTGCCTCATCCCTGGGAGTATCCTTTCCTTCCAGAGTGGCTGGATGGAGCTTCTGGGCTTGTCAGCTTCAGAGTTTGCTTGCAAAAGTCACTGCAGGGAAGAATGACAAGGAGGTTTGTCAGAGTGCTGCTGTCAGACCCCACCTGCCAGTCTGTGCTTTGGCTTGGAGGTTGTTGTGTATTGGCCCTGCAGGGAATGAATGTCCCCTTCCCACCTCAGCCCAGCAGATCCCAAGGGCTCTTCCTGGAGTACTTACTCTTTGCTTCCCTTTGGGATAACTTAATCTGCACCCTTCCAGGAGCAATTCCTTGGCTTCTCCTGGAGAAAACCCCATGGCAGAGGCAGTCTGCAAAGGAGCCCAGAGCTGTGCTTGGAGCAGGGAGTGCTGAGAGCTGCGTGTGCCTCTGCTGCCCCAGGCTGGCAATATCCCCATGGAACAGACTGGGCAAATGGCATTAGAGGGAGCACAATCCCTTCCTGGAAGAGGTTTTCTCCTCTGCAGATCAGGCACGGGGCAGGAAGGGAACTTTGGAGATCAGCTGCTTTCCCCCAGAAAGCATCACTCACACCAGCATGGATGACATGACCTGTGCCCAGCGCTCACCATGCACCCGGCCAGAATCAAGAGCAAAGGTGGGTTTGGGTGTGAGCACTTGAAATAACTTTGAAAGAGAAGCAATCACCTTTTGCTGCTTCTTTCTTTCTTGCAGATGCTGGGATTGCCTCTGGGCACATGGGCTGAGCTCTCCCTGCAGGGAACTGTCAGGCCTTAACAGCTGTGAGGTTGTGTTCTTCTCAGTGGGGAACTGGAAATAATTATTAATTAATTGCAGAAATGTTTTCTGAACCTTTCCCCTTTCCTGGTAGATCTTCTCTCTCTGCCTCTGAATTTACAGCTGTTCCCTGGTGTCATTGGCCCTGCCTGAATTCCTTGCAGCTCCTCACTGGGAAAACCTGGGATGACTTTGAGGGGACAGAGGAGACATTTTCAGCTGAAAACCTGGGGTGACTGAGAGGGGACACAAGAATTGTTTGTGTAGGAAAATGGGAGGTGATGTCAAGCAGAGCAAGGTGGCATTTTTGAGGGAAAAGCTGAGGTGATGTTTAGGGGAAAGAATGCACATTTTTGGGGCAGAAAAGAGTTAATATTGTACAGGAAGGAAAAACTGGGGGGTAAAACTTGATGTAATCTGTAGGGGACAGAATGAATATTTTGGAGCAAAAATGAGGTACTCAGTAGTAGACAAAGAAGGAAAATTTTGGAGGCCAAACTTGACAAAGTCTCAAGAGCAGAGAATGAACACTTGGAGGGAAAAAGGAGGTGATGAATACTGAGCATGTGGGGAAAATTTGGGGGCTAAATCTGAGCTAATCTCTAGGGGAGAGCATGAACACACTGAGGTAACATGAGGGAATCAGTTGTGGGCAGATAGGGAAACTTGTGTAAAAATAATATTAAATAAGCTGTAGAAAGAACATTTTGAGGTAAAAATGAGGTAAGCAGTAGTAGACAGATGGAAAACTTTGGGGGTAAATCTTGATAGAAGCTACATGGTAGAAAGGAAATAAATATTGAAGGAAGAATGAGGGAATCAGTAGTGGACAGGTAGGGGAATTTTGGGGGGTCAAACTTGAAATGATCTAAAGGTTGAGAATGAATCTTTTTTGGTAAAAATGAGGTAATAAGTTGTGGACAGTTAAGGAAAATTTTGGGGGTTAAACTTGAGGTAATCTCTAGGGAGAGTGTGACCACTGACATGAACTGAGGCAATCACTGGGGCTAGGCAAGGAAATTTGGGGTGTAAAACTTGGGAAGATCTGTAGGGCAAAGAATGAACATATTGAGGAAGCAATGAGGTGATCAGTAGTCAAGATGAGGTAGAATGTGGGGGGCAAACCCTGAGGTAATTATGTAGGAACCATAAGTGGTTTTGAGAAAAAATCTGACCTAATTTGTAGGGGACAGAATGAACATTTTGGGGGTAAGACAGACATAACCTGCGTGGTTTGGGTTTTAAAATCTAGTCAGTGCACAGGGGACAAAATAGACATTTTGGTAATAAAATCCGAGTTCATCAGTAGAAGAAAGAACTCATGTTTTGAGGTAAAAAGGAGGTGATCAGAACTGGGCAGGTAGGGAAAACTGAGGGGGTAAAATGTGAGGTCATCTCTAGGAGAGAGCAGGAGCATCCTGAGGTAAACGGAGGGAATTGCTGTGGACAGGTGGGTAAATCTGGCAGGTAAAACTTGAGGGAATCTCCATGGTAGAAAATGAGTATTTGGAGGTAAAAATAAAGTACTCAGTCAGTGGTGGAGATGTACGGAAAATGTTGGAGGTAAAATCTGAGGTGATCTGTAGCAGAGAGAATGCACTTGATGGGGTAAACTGAGGTAATCACTTATGGACAGGTAGGGAAGTTCAGAGGGGTAAAAATTGAAAGCATCTGTAGGGCAAAGAATGAAAAGATTGAGGTGGAAATGAGGAAAGAGGTAGTGGACAGGTGGGGAAAGTTTTGGGGGCAAATCTTGTGGTAATCTCCAGAGCAGAGAAAGAATGCTTCCTTGTAAAAAATGAGGAACTCAGAAGGAGGCAGATGGGGACATTTTGGGGGTAAAATCTCAGGTCATCTCAAGGTGAGGGAAGGACTATTTGGAGGTCAACTCAGCACTCACTGTGTCTTCCTTCCTTGGCATCAGCTGGCAGGGAAGGGAGAAGAGGCCTCAGGCTGGAGAGGGGCAGGAGAAAGGCACTGTGGGCAAAGGCACCTCCCTGGCATCCCCAGGGTACCTGTGGGGAACACAGCGGACACTTTGGGAGCAAAGGGAGGTGATGGCATTGTCCCTTTGGGGGATGCTGGCATTTAGATCATTCCATCCATTTGCCTGCTGACATTTCCCAGCCCAGGGGCTTTGGCTGCCAGGGCAGCACAAAGACTGTTCCCTGGGTGGTGGGCAGATTTGGGGGTTGGCTTTGCTAGTTCAGATGAATTCTACCCAAAGCCCTGAATTCCCTGCTGAATTGCCACTGGCATAGCCTCCCAGCGCCTCCTGGAGCATGGATATTCCCATGCAGAGCTGCCTATTTAACACCAGCTGTGTCAAGACCCAGCAGAGCTTCCAGGGAAGCTCAGCAGGGTCAGGGCAAGGACAGCTTCATGTTCCATAGAATTTGCTGTTTGTAACCCTCATCCCCCAGCCCCCCCCCCAATGTCCCTGGGGGCACCTGACAGAGTTCCCTGGAATTCAGCTGCCTGCACCCCCCGAGCTGGGGCTCCAGGTGATATTTGAAAGCAGGAACAGGCACTGGCTGGACACGCTCCCAGCCCGTGCTGAGGCAGCCCCTGTGCCCACGGGAGGACTTCTCTCCCTGCAGGAGCTGATTTCATTCCAGAGCCTCAGGAGTGGCCTCTGCAAGTTCTTTTCCCTCAGGAAAGGGATGCACATCCCTGCCTTCAGGGCACCTGCAGTGGGAGCCACCTGGGAAAGCTTTCCATCAGTTGTGCAGTTCCAGCTGGCTCCCCAAAAACTCCCAACTCAATCCAAAGAGATTTCTCTGACTCTGACCTTTCATTTGAAGGCATCTCTGAGGGCATTGCTTGGCATTTCATTGCTGTGGGCGAAGCTTGCCTTGGCCTTAACACTGCTGAGGGATGATGGCCTCAGGCTTGAAGGGAAGGCATTTTGGGTGGCTGGGACATAGCTGGCAGGTGTGTGGGAGGTCAGCACTGGGAATTGCTGTCTGAGCCCCTCTGCAAACAGCCCATTCTGACATTCCGCAGTGCCAGCTGTTCCTTGGGGCATTTTTGGGGTGTCAGTGGGGTCTGTCGGGACTGAAGCATCTCTGGGTGCCTGTTCAGAGCAGCCCCTGGCCGAGGGGCTGCGGGCAGCCCTTTATCCATGTCCATCCCAGCGCTGCCCGGGCAGCCCAGTGCCCGTTCCAGGGATGTGTGTTTGGCACACTGCGTGCCACGGGCAGGACACTGCAGGCACAGCTCCTCTCTGCAAATCCAAAGCACAAGAGCTGCTGCTTCCCTTCCTGGGCCTCCTGGCCTTCTCCTTCCCCCCATTCCCTGCCAGCTGGGACACACGGAAGGAGCACCAAGGAACACTCCTGGCAGTGAGCAGGAGTCGCTGAGAGCTCTGTGCAGCTCTGGGCCACAAAAGCTGGCCCTGCCTCAGCAGCCCCTGGGATTTTGGGCTGTGAACACTCACCTGTGGGAAAGGCCCCTCTGCGGGCAGGAGCAGCCCTGACCCTCTCCAGAAGAGCTTTGGCTGTGGAGCAAGTGAACCCTCAGGACTTGCCTTGCTCATTTCTCCCTGGAAAGGGCCATGGAACAAGCACCTTTACAGCTGTTGGGTAAATCCTGGAAAGGGCAGGAAATCAGGGTTATGGGAAGAGTTCAGTGCTGTCACACAACTGCTCACCTGTGTTGTTGCATGATCAGGTGCTGGCCATGGAGCTCTGCCCTATGGCAATTACAGGGGCTGGTGTGGCAAGCAGCATTAGCATAAAAGAAGGAGTTGTATTTGCATAGGAATGATCTTGCTGGCACTTGGCATTCCTATCCCAGGCAGGACATTGCCAGGAGCTGAGATTGGCTTGGCTGGAGCAGGGTGCTGAGAGTGCCCAGGTGTGGGTTCAGTGGCCAGAGGAGCCATTCACATAAGGGTTCGACTTGGTGGTCCTTGTGTACCTATTGCCACTCAGGATCTCCTGTACTCTGGAAACAAAGAAGAAACATTTTTCCCTGGCCTTTTAAAGCCAGAGGTTTTTGCAGTGGAGCGTGCAAGCCGCAGAGAAAGCGGGGGGGAGGAAGGAGAGCATCAGGTCTCAAGCGGCAGTTGTGGGATGAGCGGCTCAAGCAGCAGCGAGCCCCGGCGAGGCCCCGGTCCCGCAGCGGGCGCAGTCAGAGCAGGAGCGGCAGCAGCGGCCTCGGCGCCAGCGGCCGGGCCGGGGGAGCGGCTCGTCCCGCTGCAGCCGCGCTGGTTGGGCGGGGCCGCGGCGGGCGGGAGGCCCCCGGGGGAGCGGCCCGGGGCAGGGGGAGCGGCGGCCTCGGCAGTGCCGGGGCTGGGGGAGCTCCGCGTCCCCGCGGGGGCTGCGGGCGGGGCCGGGCCGGGAGCGCCGGCGCTCCGGTTGCGCCAGGGGGCGCCCCACAGGGCGGGCGGCGCTGAGGGAGCGGCGGCCTCGGGGGGGGCCGGGGCGGGCACGGGCGGTCCCCGCGGCCCGGCCGCTTCCAGGCGCGATCCAGCGCCTGCTGCGGGGAAGCGCCGCCCTCCCGGCGGGCCCGGCACCGGCACGGCCCCGGCTCCCCACGGCCGCAGCGGGAGCGTAGCCGGAGCTCCGGCGGGAGCCCAGCCCCGCGCTGGCCGCAGCCGGAGCGGCAGCGCCGGGCTCGGCGCCAGCGCCAATCCCGGAGCGGCACTTGCCAGCCGCGGCGATCCCGATGCCTAATGCCATCCCCCATCCCACCTCAGTTCTCCGAGCCCGGCAGCCG